>NW_010159230.1:0-2533 GCF_000695765.1 Mesitornis unicolor
AATAATGATAATAATAATAATAATAATAATATAATTTCTCTTCTAGAGATTCTGAGAAGCCTGCGGATCATGAAAGGTAATTTCTGACTTGTCTGTCAAACTTGTATTTACTCGTATTTAAAACTTCTGCCCTAGTGAGACAGAGGAACCGTTTGGTACCACCACTAGGTTCTGTGTTCGCCTAGTGAGGAATCTAATAGGAAAGGGGTTGTGGTTCATGCCTGAATTCTTTTTCCTGTCCTGAATAAGAGGTCACAGTTAAGTTTCTTGCCTTTTGGGATTTTTGTTTTGAGTCTTGCTTCACTATTAACATCTGGTTTGTTTTTTTTTAACAGAAATACCAGTGCTCCTAGAACTAAGATTTTACAACAGATTACACGTTACAAACTATTTTACTTTCCATTCCTTACAGTATGCAAAACTTTTCTTTAAAGTGCTTTTATAATCATGGTCTATGGAAAATTGTTTGAGAGGTAATGCTACAGAGGAGAGGAGAAGGTGTGTTGCTTTTGGAAAGGAGGAAAAAGATAAAAGTGACAAGGTTTTCAGAGGATCTGTTTAGAGAGGCTGGTTTGTGTGCCTGATGATCAAGTAGAGGAGCAATTGATGGCTTTCAGGCCTGTGATTTCTAGCAAGCACTCATTGCTGTAGTGTCTAATCAGTGCAGACGTTTAGAAGGCAAAAAAGCTCCTCATGATCTGGAAAAAAAGCTTCAAGTTGCTATTTCTGGTACTGCTGTAATGTTCGTTTGATATTTAACATATTCAAGCAGGTGCTTTTGTTTTGTTTTCCTTGAAGTGGGCCTGTTCTACAACCTTGTGAGAAATTTCCTTCCAGAAGTCAGTCTTGTGAACAGGATAACACATTTTCAGGTAATGTTTAAAGTTGGTATTTTCTTGGCTTTTGTGTATAAGCATCTCAAAAGCTACAGTTGATGGTAGAGGAGTTTCTGTTGCATTCTGCTTGTCCAGAGTAAGAAATGCAGATTGGATTGGCTGTGGTGATATTTCTACCCAAGGACGTGATACAGAATGCCAGCTTTACGTGGTGTTAGCTTTGGAAGGAGAAGACCAACATGGTCTGGCATCAAGCTGACCTGGATAAAGTTATCCTTCCAAAATACTTTAAACAACTATTTTAGACTCAGTTTGTACCAGTTTGGTGTGTTGCCATGTGGTGGTGCTATATTTGATCATTTTGGACCACAGTAGACCAAAATTTAGGCCTGTATGCCTAAAAAACCTTTGGTTATCTTTTAAGTTTCCATACATAAGTTGCACATATTGTCATAAAAAATATGAGCCCTGGGGACAGAAAGTCTTTTTGTTTGCGTTTCAGAGCCAGGTGTATAAGTTCGTGCAATGTTTTCTTCAGAGACCTAGTTTTGTGTGTTTTGTTCTGAAGTTAAGCCTGAGTGTTATGAAGCTGAATGACCTTGCACTCTGATCCATAAAATTACATGCGTAGTTATAATTTGCCAGTGTTTGGTTTTTTTTCAGAGAGATGAGTCTAGTGAATGTTTATTTGAATGCAGTTCGTGTAATTTTCAAGCTTACGTTGTTAAAGATCAAATTTCACGTACTGTTCATCTACATTGTGTTTCATATATTTTTAAAGAAAACAAATGTTAGTGGGAGCACTATCATGGGGACTTCTGCTTCTGTTACTTATGGTTGCTTCTACTGGGTGTACTGAAAGAAAGTCAGGAATAATAAATGGCTGTTGTGGTTTCTTTAAATGTATTTTCAGATAGTTCTGAAGATTTGAGTAAAGAAGAAAAAGATCTGTTGTTAGGTGGCATAGCAAAGCATAAAATAGGTAAGATACTTTTGAAATATTTTAATGTAGGTGCGTAAACACCAATGCGTTTTCAACTTGATGTAAACTTTGCTGAAAGAGACGCAGGAACACACTTAAAATTGGGTCATATGTTAATAAGTATTTACAGGTAAGGCTCATTAGTTCCTCTTCAGGAGGATTGTAATCCAACATCAGTCTGTTTTAATTGGTTTTTTATTCCCTTGGTTATTATTTTATGTACAACACTATAGTTGTCTACCTTCAAAAACTATTTCAGCCAGTTTGGTTCATTGTTGGGTTTTGTTTTAGCATTTAAATATTCTTACCTAACTGGCTTTTAGCTCTCAAGGGGCTTTTGTTTTTTTCTCACAAACATTCAAATACAGAATCTTTCTGTATTTATATACGGTAGTTTAGAGAGGCTGAAAGTTGAGACTATGTAATAGATAAGTCTGAAGATATATATATGAGAAGTCTTGGAAACGTGTGGGGTTTCAGTTGCCAGAAGTGCTCTTCTTCTGGACCTTGGAGGTGGGACTGGAAGAGGAGGAGCTGCTTATGTGGTCTCTGTCATGTCCATGACCAAGGCAGTGCCTGCTCGCTGTTGCTAATGAAATCCCTCAGATTTAAGCAGGCTTCTCAGTCTTTGCTGAGAGTTTTGTCTCAGCAGTTGTAGCTTGTTTGCTGCTTGTGACTGAGCCCCTTATGTCTGCATCAGAGTGCTTCATGGGAA
>NW_010159231.1:0-286 GCF_000695765.1 Mesitornis unicolor
GCGCTGCCCTTGCCGGGAGCAGTCGGTGCTGGGCGCTGTGTGGTCAGGGCAGTTTTTGGGGGCTGACGCGGGCTCGTTTTGCAGGGACGTCCTCAGCCTGGGGATCACGCAGCCCGAGCACCAGAGCACCATCCTGAGCGGGATCCAGACGCTGCGGGCCCAGGTGATCCGGATGCACGGCCGGGGGGTGCAGGTGTGAGACGGACCCGGCGCTCCCGGGAGCGGATGAGGAGCAGGCCCCGAACCGGACCCAACCTCTGAAACCAACGGCGTGGGCGGGAATGGC
>NW_010159231.1:311-17943 GCF_000695765.1 Mesitornis unicolor
CCATTCCAGCGTGAGGAGAGCAGAGCAGCACAGCCCGGCCCTGTGCCGAGGACACCAGGACCCCGGGACGGTGTGGGGTGCCCAGGCTCTCTCTGGCACCGTCTGTGAGATGAGTCAAACTGTTACGGTGCTGTTCCCTGTGGGGTTGGGTTTACAGGGTGTATGATGGACATTTGTGCACTGTCTATGTCCAGAGTTGACAGCATTCACAGAATCACGGAACGTTAGGGATTGGAAGGGACCTCAAAAGATCATCTCATAAAAGATCATTCTCATATCAAAAAAGATCATTCTCATATCCAGCATCCTGCCGCTGAAACTGTGGGTGTTTTTATAGGAGCTGACATGTCCCAGCAACCCCACAAGGAGCTTTTATTGCTTTTATTTTTAGAGAGCAGAGCACAGCTCGCACCCAGCGCCCAACCTCTGGAAGGTGACTTTCCCCATCTGCTGTGCTGAAGGAAACGCGTCCCTTCTGCTCCAAGTCACTTCCCTGAGCCTTGGTGCGCTGCAGGTGAACAAAAAACAGCTATGAAGAGCAGAGCAAATGGTGCTGAGTGTTTCTAGAGCTCTCTTGACAAGACAATTTCAGGGGATGAAATAAAAGCTTTGGTGAAGAGAGCCATACCCAAGAGAGGGTGAGCAGCAGAGCCCTTGGGCTGCCTGGCCAGTGCCCTTTGGTGCAGGTCACAGCACCCATGGCCTCTGCGCCCCAGGTCTGGGTGCTTGGGGGCACTGCAGGGACCCCAGGTGCTGTGGCTTGGGCAGGGCTGACCGTGGCACCCATGGGTTCCCCAAAATATCCCCGTGTGGTCCTGGCAGACTGGGGCACATCAGCACTTTATGTGGTTGTGGATGGTGGCGCTGCGGCTGCGCACGCTGACAGTTCCCTGCGATGCAGGAGATGTGAATAGCATCTGCTTAATAATGCACGTTTCCTTGAAGTTAGTTAATTAAATGGGTCTTTGCAGAGTTCTGTAGGCCTTTTATTGCCATCTGTAAGCATTGCAAGTGAATTATTAATGGAGAAAGGCAAAGATTTACGAAGGGAATGAATGCTGTGGGAGACGGCTGTGGCTGCAAATCGGCTGGGTCAGAGCCTCCTTGGGCTGCTGTGAGGCGTGGGAGATGGCGATGGACCCGTTACCGGGGGTCTGGCTTGGTGAGACCCCGGTTGTGGTGGTTCCCTCTTCACCGGCCCCATGGCAGAGCAGGCTGGGGAGGACGGGGGCTCTGTCCCCCACCAGGTTTTGAGCTCCTGGCAGTGAACAGGAAGGGGTATGGGGGTGCTTTGGGCACGCTGTGGGTGGTTTGTTCACACCTGGGGCAGTTTGCTGCTCTCCGAGGTGAAGCTCTCTCCTTCTTCCCACCCCTGCAATTTAACCAACGTTCCCCAATGGCACTTAGGCTTTTTAACAGAAGTAATTTGTCTTTACACCTTCCCCATGTCCCGTTGGTCGCTCCCTGTCGTGCCGCTCCACTCCAGAACAGTAATAGCGGTGAACAGAAACCTCCGTTTGGTCGAAACGCCAGATCCCAGGGATCAAGTGCAATCCGTGTGCTCTTTGTGTTTACATTTCTCTATGAGCTCTGCAGGCAGGGAGCTGAACCACCCTGATCCCGGGCCCTGCAGCCTCCTGTGCGTTTGCTGGTGCCGTGGTGCGCTGCTTGCGCTGTCCTGGAGCGATGAGGCCGTCTTTAACCATTCCTCAGTGCTTCCCCTCTGAATTGGGTCCTGTGCTGCGTTCTGTGGGACGATCAGAACTGGAGGTGTAGTTTCTGTGAGTCTCTCTGGCTGTTCCCAAAAGACATCTGGTGTTTGGTTACTGGAGCTGCTGTGGTGAGGGCTGGACGTGGTGTGTGGGAGCTTTTGGGGCAGCGTGGCTGTGCTCTCCTGGTCTCCTTCAGGAAAGGAAAGGAAAAGCACGTAAAGGAATGACCCTTTCCAGCGCAGCTTGTTGCAACAATAAACACTTTTAATTGAGCCCCTCATCAACAGCGAAGATAATAAAGTGAGCAGACTGACTTATAGCTTGTTGTTATGATTTTAAAATTAGTTTGCATCTTCTCAGCACCTCTCTCTGGGGAAGTATTCCATGCCTTATAATTAAATTAATTAGCAATGCTGTTTTGGAGTTGCTCAGCCAAGGGAAACACCTCAAAATGATTTGGGTCTCAGTGCACGGCTCCTCCCTTGCCCTGGCAGTGGCAGTGCCCCCTGGATCGGGCCCTGGGGTGCTGTGGGGGTGCATGTGGGGATGGGGATGGGGGTTCCAGACCGGGGTGGCCAAAACCAGAGCAGCCTTGGGGCAGGGATGATTCGGGGGCCAGGATTTGGGAAGCTCTGGGTGCCGCTGGGTGCAGGCAGTGGGTGCAGACAGCTCTGGGATCGTCATCCCCTCGCATGAAACCAAACCTGGGATCAAGTTGGTTCACCTCCAGACACTTTTTGATATTCATTAACCACGTGTTCTATACTGTAAATACTTACTTGAGAAGTCAATATATATTTTTATAAGCTTGAAACAAATGTAATATATATCTATATCATAAGGGACACTGTGCATTTCATGTTTGAGCTATAGTCAGACATCTCCGGGGAATCACTGTTGGTTTGGAATAAGTAATAATAGTAATAATAATAAAAAGTGGTAATAAAGATCTATCGACATTTTTGTTAATTTTGTATTTATTGAACTATGTTTAAAGATCGCAATAATGAAATACCTAAATACCGAAGTAAAAACATCCACTACCTGCCCTGGCTTCTTGTGTGGGTCATTTCGGGTGCGCTGGTGTGATGTGAAGCTCCCCTTTAGCGAGGGGTGCAGCTGTGGGGTGAGGGTGGTTCCAGCAGCAGCGAGGTGTGAAGTGATCGTGGTTTATTAAATACCACTGTGTGAAGCCGAGAGCCTCTCCCCCTGCTGTGGCGGTGGCAGCAGAGCTCGGGGTGGTGGTTTCTTGCTATTGGCACTTTACTGGGGGTAAAACCCCATTACTTAATGAGTACGGCGTGGCAGAAAGGTCCCTGTCAGCCCTGAGGCTGTGGGGGCAGGCAGGGACCCCCCTGCACCCGGTGACCAGGGCAGGACTGCGGGTGTGGGGCTTTGGTACCAGTGTCACTGTCAGGTACCTGTGGTGCTGTGATAGTGCGGGGATGCTGCTGAGCCGGGGGAAAATGCTGCAGTTACTGTGCTTGAGGCGTGTAATTAATTGTTTAATTGAGTAAATGAAAGCAGTGCATGGCCAGCATGTTAAATGCACACCCTGCACAAACAATAACGTTTAGAAATAACTCAATGCAGCTCTCACAAATTCACATTTCTCCTTTCCTGTGTCTGGAAGATGCACAGAGGCCACGTTTCGCTGCGCTGACAACAGCGACGGCTGTGAGGAACGGGAGCGAGTGGGTGCTGAGGATGGGTGAAGTCCATTTGCCATCGTCACGCAGTTAATGCAGCCCCTCCTCACCTGCAGCCTGGCCAGGGCTGCATGGGCACTGCAGAGGCATGGTCAGAGCTTGCTGGGGCTGTGGGTGGTGATGGGGACACGCAGCCACGCAGGTGTGGTTTGTGCCCGGCGCTGTCTGCACTGGTGCCTCCCATGCCCCAGAGGTGATGGCTTCTATAGCACAGTCTGGGGGCCGTGGGACACCCCCTCCCCACTGGGGACTCCTGTGCCAGCAGGGGCTGGTGACCAGGGGTGCAGTGGAGGACATGGGGGTGCTGGGGGGCTCCAGCGCCAGACGTTGGGGTAAACGAACAATGGTGAAGGTCCCACATGTGTGGCCCCCGGCACGTCGGGGGCGGCTGCCCCAGGGACCGTGCCAGGCGATGGCTGCAGCGCGCCAGGGAAATCGGGCCATTAATAATGGAGGTCGTGTCAGGGAGAGACAAACCTGCTGTGGGCTGTGGCAGGGGCTCCGAGAGATGAGAAACCCTGAGCTTTGGGAAAGGCTTGAAAAGGCGTGAAAGGCAGCAACCCCTAGGGCTGTGCAACAGCTCATGGCCACGGGTCCATGGCCACATCTTATGGCCACAGGTCCACAACCATGGTTCGTGGCCATGGTTCATGGTCATGGCTCATGGCCACAGCCGCCTGCGTGGGAGCCGGCAGCTCTGGGTCCCCAGCTCTGAGCCTGCTCCCCATGTTCAGACCTGGAGCCCTTGCCCTGTCTCCTGGCAGGACTGAGCTCACCTCAACTCCATGCCTTGTGTGAGGAGTGGAAAAAAATAGAACTAGGGAAGCTAATTGCCCAGAAATGAGTTGTTACACACCTGTATAATTAGCTGGTGTTAATTAATGGCACAGAAGGGGCTCCTTCCTCTCTGGCAGAGCTCCGGGCCGTCCCACAGCAGCCCCACACCGAGCGCTTCACCACGGTGCCACCACAGAGGTGGATTTTCTGCCTTGCTGGGTCACGCTGTGCTGAGCGGTGTCAGCGTCCCCGGGCCGGCTGGGGCTGGAGGCTTTGTCCTCACAACACAGTGCTCATGGTTCTACCACGGCCCCGTTGTGGTGATGAATGGCAGGGGCTGACGTTGATGCTGCTGCTGCTTCCCCCTCCCTCTGCCGATGGAGCTGACCAGACTGCAGATATTTTCTGCACAGCAGACCAGAGAAAAGCCTCTCTCCATCCAGTTCTGCTCCCCTGATCCGCAGGTTTGAGGGGAAAATGACTGGCTGGGGGTCGGTGTCTCAGTGACAGCAGAGCTGGGGTCTCATGCTCTTGCCCCTCGCTCCCTCTCAGCAGCCTCAGACATGGACTCCATTGCCTTCCCCTTCCTCTCATGGCCGTTTACTGCAGGGAGGCGGCTTGGCCCTGTCTCTGACACGGGATCAGTGGCTCCCATGACGGCGATGCTCTGGGGTCCGACCAGCCCGGCCTCGCTGCGCATCCCCGTCCTCCTGTCCTGCCTCTGGGACAAGCTCAGGAAGGAGCTGGGCAAGAGGAGGTGAGCTCAGGGAATATTAAAGAGAGCCTGGCTCTGGAGGAAGAGCAACGTTTAAATATGAACGACTGCTAATTATCAGGAAGAGCCGGTGCCATCTATCATCATAATCAGCAATCTGTCAGTTCAAGTGTCACCGTGATGGATGCAGCTTTCCTCCTCGTATCAATCTCCCACTGTTTTGGGGTGCAAGGAGAGCACAGGGGCACAGGCCCCGTCCCTCCCCAGTGCCCAGTGGTGCCGGTCCCGCAGGGGCAGCCATGGGGGTCAGGCTGGGCTGAGCCCCCCCAAAGCAGGACCGGCCCAGGGTGCCCAGGTCTGGAGCAAGTGCTCAGGTTTGGGCCCCGATGCCCCTGTGCAGCGGTGACCGCAGCCACCACGGCCAGGCAAGGACAGAGCTGCTTGCCCAGCAGCAGGAGAGGCCCGGGAGGCACAGGAGCCATTTAATTACACAATTATAAAAGTCGTTGGTGTTTATATCTCGCCAAGGCTGACAGCACCTTCAGCACCAGACAAAGCACAGCCGTTATCGCTCGGTGCAGCGCCAGCCTTGCTGGGCCGAGGCCAAGGCTGAGGGGCACAAACCGAACAGAGGAACAGAGGAGCAAACCCACATCAAACCAGCGGGTCTGGATCAGCGATGCTGCCAGCACCAGAGCCCCCCTGCTGCGATAGCCCTGGAGTGGCACCCGGAGCTGCAAAGGCCAGCGAGTCCGACCAGAGCCACGCAGAGATTGATTGTGTGTGTGTGTGTGTGTGTGTGTGTGTGTGGCTGTGTGTGGGGGGGTGTGTGGGGGGCTGTGGGGCACCTGATGGAACTTTCCTCAGGTGAACCCATGGGCAGCAGCAGAGCACAGGCCTTGGTCAGCGGTGCAGCCGCATCAGGATGGGGGTGATGCTCGTTAAGTCACACTTTACAAATGAGCAATGAAATATTTACCCACGAACATTTAGCACAGAGGGGCAGTGGCAGCAGGGTCGGGGTTGTCCTCCTTGCTCGTTTTCGGAGGTGTCACAGGGTGGGCACCCCCTTAGGGTGCTGCGATGGCCCCTGGTACCAGCAACGTGTGAGAGCTGGCCCTGCTCACTGCAGAGCGCAACGGCAGCACAGCTCCCTGCTTTATGGACAGCCATAAACATCCCCATTAACTCGCACAGTATTTAAATTCCATAATGGAGCTGAAATAAAGCAGCAGCAGCGTTTTTCCCCCTGGAGCCCTCCATCATCTGCTGCAAAGAGGCACCATGGGGAGCGCTGGCACAGTCGATAAGACCTCAGAACGGGGCCATTCAGGTTTCTCTTGCAAGTCTTTTCTCTTTGATGAAGCCGGTTCTCGCTGACACTTTCCCAGGGGAATACAGCATCTCTGTCAGCTGGAGCTTAACGGAGTGGTGAGACCTCAGACCTGCACCGGGTCTTCGCTCTTTAAAGCAACAGCAAGGAGATAAGAGGAGCCAGGGCAGAGACTGGGATAAAAACACCCCACAAGGTTTTGGTCACTTGGCTTCACTGGTTCCTGCAAGCAGCCATGTCCCACCATAGGATCACAGCAGCACTGGGGTGGAAAAGCCCTTTAAGCCCATCCAGTCCAACCATAACCTGTCCATGGATCCTGTCCTGGCATCCCCAGCACTCGGCCATGGGGGGTTCATGCTGTTAAATATTTTTAAGTGAATTCTTTTAAACGCCAGGAGACAAAGAGATTAATATGGCAATGAAGATGCTTTTTGTGAGATTTAGGTGCTCTGGCGTGACGGCAATTGGTGCGCTGGATAAATAGCAGTTTGTGACTGTAAATACCAGCTCCCAGGGTAAGGGATGTGTAAATCAGCAACGCTGCGAGTCCCTGGGGAAAAGCAGGCTCAGGGACCCAGGCAGCTCCCACAGGGGCTGTGTCTGGGCAAAGTTAAATGAAGTGGAGACGTAACACAGCTGTGCAGGAGGAGCAGCAGTCGCTACAGCGACTGAGGAGAGCAGCAACAGAGCCCTTCCTGCTCCCCCATTTCATCACCAGGAACGCTGAGGACACGGGTTTATCCTCGTGCTGTCTGTTCACACGTGTTTGTGTATGTGTATATATGTAGATGTGTATATATGTGTGTGTGTATGTATATGTGTGTGTATGTATAGGTATGTGTATGTACATGTGTATAATGTTGTCAGTGTTGCACACCAGACTCACACCTTTCCTCTCAAGGCTCTTCCTTGCATGGTTGCTTGTTCCTGGCTCTCAAAAAAGGGTTTCTTGTATCAGTAATGACGCTGCTAAAACCTTGCTGGCTGCAGATTAAAACCATCACACCAGAGCCCATTTCACACCAGAGCCTATTTCACAGGCTGGGGCAGGCCAGGTTTCCACTTAAATGATTTAAGGCAGGTCTGACTGTAACATTTGCCCACAAAAGGAGCAGTTTCCCTGCGTCTGTTAAAATTATTGTTACTGGAGGATTGTCTTGCCCGGTAAGAGCCGGGCCCTCAGAAGCCGCTGTCTCACAGCACAGAGCAATATATAAATCTCTGCTTTGACTTGCGGGGAAATGCGATGTGTCAGGTATCACATCACGCTGCAGCAAGATGTGATGTGGCATAATGAATCAAACTTCCAAAAATAAAACTTTCTTCTAGAAATAAACTTGTCACTGTCGATTTAAACCTCTGCCAAGGAATCGTGATTCGATGAGAGTTACTTTTGTCAGCAGTTTATAAAAGTGGGTGGTTTTAATTACTAATTATAACACGGGTAGGAGTCTAAGGAGAAAGAGGAAGGTGTCTCTGTCCAAATACGTGTTAGCTGTGCAACAGAAAACCCAGATCCTTCACGGAGTTCCAGCACAGCAAAGCAAAACACAACGCGCTTTGAGGGAAAGGGACATTTCCTTGTTCCCAAACACCCATGGAGGCCACAGCCACTGCTGGGTGCTGGGAACAGGCCTGGCCCAGGGAGACAGAGGTGTCTGATGGTGGCAGGACGTGCCCTGGGGTCCAAAACCAGCCCCGTGCTGCCTCTGGAACCAGCATCCGCAGCTGAAGGACGACAGCGAGATGTACGGGCTCAGGGCGACGTTTTGTCAGCCTCCCCGTGCCAGTGAGGAGCTGGAAACGACAGGAAATCTGTCAGAGCGCGCCTGGGAACCCGAAATACCAGACACAGCAAGGAGCCCTGGTTATTGATGAGGAAACCGAGGAAATCTGGCTCTGATGCATCAGTGTCGGACTGCACGGGAAGAGTCTGTGCGCTCCTCTGAGCTGGTCTTTTAGGAAGGAAAGAGCTGATTAAAATTCAGCACCCTGAGGCGTTTTAAAGGGTTATGTAGAGACAAAAACGTACAAAACTCTGCGAGAAGGGAGGGGATCCTGTCCTGACACTGGCCTGTGAGAGAGGTGTCAGTCTTCCACCTCAGGAGGGGTGTTCGTCTGGGAAAGGCCCTGCTCTGTTGGTGATGGTGATTAGCACAGGCGCTAATGACAGCGGCTCCTGTGGGTGCAGCCCTGTGTCACCAGGACAGGGAGGTGGTGACAAAACCCCTGCTGTGACCATGGCTGCCGTGGACCCTGCCCAGGGACCGCCTGTGGTAAGGGCTTGGTGGCACCCTGGGCCCAGGCCCTCGCCAGCCCCTGGGCAGGCCCCGAGCAGCGCTGGGCCTGGTGCCACCCAGCGCCGTGCACCCACCCAGCCCTCGCCGTCCTGCCTGGACCCTGACCCATCCCAGCCCCATCCCAGCCCCATCCCAGCCCCATCCCAGCACCCCCAGATGTGGTGAAACGCAGGGACAAAGGGGAGGTGGCAGCTGCCAAGGACTGGGGGCAGCGGTGGCTTGAGCTCCGTTATTGATTTGAGGAACGTTTCAAACAGATCATTTATTTTCATTAGACTTCTGCCAACGTCTTCATATCAGTGTCCCCTACGTAGGTCGACATCTGTCCTCAGGAATGCTTTAATTGCATTTTCTTCGCTTTGCGCAGCTCTTAGCTAATGCATTCTGGCTTCATTAGATTAGACACCTATTGTCCCGAGGATGTTGTCATGTTTTCAAATGGCTTCAATCAGCACCTTCTGGGCATGGCTATTTCGGGAGATAATAAAACCGAACCCCCATTCGGGCTGGGTGAGTAATGGAGGTGCATGTCCCACCCCACCCAGCTCGGTGCTAAATCTGGCCACTGACATCCCGGGATGCGCAGAACACAATTAAACCTCTTGTCTCGCAGGCATCGTCCGCGCCGCCGCACGCTGCTGGGGAGGAAGAGCTCTGGACAGGCACGGGTGTCTAATGATCCTGTCGTTACCAGCAGCGGAGATTAAATGAAAGGCTGGGGGAACAGCCAAGATCAAAACTCAGATTTCCCGATCGTGCTGCTCAGGGTGTGGATACAGGTGCTCGTACCCTCTTAATGACAGGGAGTAAAATGTGCTGTGAGGTGGACTTGGAACATGGGGACCTGGCACACGGGGACCCAGCAGCAGGTCCCCAGACAGGGGCTCTGTCACCGACCGATCTCTGATTGCCTCAACCTCGTCTTATCAGGAGCCGCCATGGTGTCCGCATCCATCCTTTTCACCCCACAGGCAGAATTGTGACTCCTGGAATTCATCTTACCTAGCAAGGGACTAAATATATCCCAGACAATTTCCTCTCCTCATTTTTAATAATCTCTTTCAGCCTTAAATTAGTTTTTGAAAATATGTATTGGGATGATAGGCTTTTTATCACACCTGATAGACAATATTCATCACACCCGTGCCCTAATCCCCACAACACACGCGCATTCATTACTGCAGCCCTGCATCAACTCTAGCAGCACTTAATTCATTACAACTCCATTACCGCCTGTGCGCGCTCCCCACAACAGCGTTACCTGTGATTTGTCACCCGGGCCCTGCGGTCGCTCCTTGAGGATGGACCCAGAGAGAGCCCATGGCAGCCGAGAACAACGATCAATGATCTTAAAGGCCTTTTCCAACCAAAACCACTCTAGGATTGGGCAAAACCCCAGTTTCACAAGCAACCTCCCTGCACACAGAGCCCTGAGCACCCGGCAAAGGGGGAGCTGGGGTGGCCGCTCCAGGCCGGGGCCTGGGGACTGGGATGTGGAGGAAACTGGCCAAATCCCGGCGCTGTTACAGTGAATGTGGCCGGGATGGTGGAGCTGCAGCATCAGCCATGTCCTGGGAGCCCAGAGTTGTCTACTCGGCAAAATATAAATCTCTTTTGGGTGAGACCAAGGACACGGCAACACGGTGCCCGCGTCAGCTCATCTCGCCCTGCGCCGTGGCCCTGTCGCTGGGGCAGGATTTACACCGCCCAGCCCACACGCAGGGTTTATGGCACCATAAAACGTCTGGGCGCTGCACAAACACAGCCGAGCGATTCTGCACGGCCCTCGGTCTCCACAGTGGCTTTACGAGCCCCTTTACTGTCACCGAATCCCTTGTACTGCACCAGGACCTCCGAGGTGCCCCCGTCCCACACCACAGCCCCTTCCCAGGGCTCCATCCTCTGCACGGAGAAATTCCCGACAGCAAAGCCTGGGCAAGGCCGGGAGAGCTGCAGGGACAGATGGCAGTGCCAGATGGGTGAGGTGTCTGAGGGACGTGGTGTTACTGGGAACGAGCCACAGGCTCCAACAATCCTGCTCCAAACAATTGGCAATTAACTTTGGGTATTAACATCAGACTTTGTCCCTAAAGATTCCTCCCTCCTCCCTTTGCCATTGGCCCCCCTCATTTCCAGGTGAGTCGGATACTTGATGAGAAAATGAACCCGTAATTCATTCACAGCGAGATGCCTGGTGCCTCAAGCAAGCGAAAAGCCACCGGAGGGGTTATTTGCCAGCAATAATGGGATTACTATGGATTGGCATCATCCCAGAGGGAAAGGGGAACTGGTTCTCTCTTGCAAGGGCTTTTATTTATAGCGGGCAGGCAGAGCCCGGTCGCTGTTTTGTCCATGCTGGCACAGCACCGGGATGTGTCCTGCAGGGGACGCGGGCGGTGGTTGGGGTCTGGCCCCGTCTGTGTGGGGATGAGCTGAAGTCCCCTGGAGGCACAGACAGAGCCCCCTTATCCAGCTCTGCCCCCGTCGTGTGCGTGCTCAGGACGCAGTGCTGAGCAGGGTTCATCTCCATCGCTAACGCACGCTGCAGCGCTGGAAAAAATCCACTGGCTGCTCACACAGGGTGTCATTGGCAGACGCTCATCACACCAAATCACGCCACAATTAGCGCTTTTCGTGAAGGTGAACTGAGACCCTTTGCAGAGGGGAGGTTTGGGAAGAGGGCAGCAGAAATGCTTCCTAATGGAGACCAAAGAAACAATCTCTCGAGTTGGATTTAATTAATTAATTGCTGTACCAGCAGACGGGCTCTGCTGTCACTGCTCACCAGGAGCCATCCCCACCATGGCCCAGCCTTAAAGGAGCAACAGACACCGATGGGATGGGGGTGCCAGAGGAGTGCGGGGCTCCAGTGATGCACGTGGGGATGAGCACGGCTTTGAGCTCCAAGACCGAGGACCAGTGGCCATTCCCATCCCATCCCATCCCCATCCCAGGGGCTGCAGTCAGGTCCAGGCCCCACTCAAGGCTCCTGAGCTCACAGCCAGGCACGGGGTCACAGCAGCCGCCGAGGGGTGTGAACATCGCCAGTCGTCACCTCACAGCACATTAATTACTTACAGTGGTGTATGGAGCGCCTTGGCTCAGTGCAGCCCTGCAAAACCAGCAGGGTTTGTACCCCATAAGACCGACCCGCAACTGGTGACTGCTGATTTCTACCTTGAAAGCTGCTCTTGGTCAGTTCTGCGTGCAGAGATTTTTCTCTTCATGAAGGTAACGGTGGCTGCAGCTCGATGTGCTCTTGGCAGAGCCCCCACACCCCCATCTGCACCCCCAGACCCTCATCCACACCCCCATCTGCACCCTCAGGACGCGCTGAGCACACCCAGGGCCACGTCCCCCACTGAGACCCCTGGACAGGAGAAGCCCGAGCCCAGCGGCATCTTCCTATGCGAGGGCTGAGGGGAGCAACCGGGTTTCAGGATATGACTTTCCTATTAACTGTCTCACCCTCATTAAGGGAAATTAGATTAATTACATGGTAGCAGGCAATAAATCTTTCCCTGGAGAGGCAGGGAGGGTGCCTGGTATTTTGGTCTCCATATGCAATGTTAAAATTAGCGATTTTGCCTAATCCCATTTTTCAGTGTAATAAAGCTTCTGGGTGAGAGGCGTGTGAGGCTCTGTGGCTTATGGGCACTCGTTTTCTGAGATAAATAGAGAATTACATCCCTGGTCTCATCAGAGCAGAGGATGAGACTGCTCGAAGTCCACACCCAGAAGCTCTGTTTCCCATTGCTGTGTTTCAAGAGGACTCAAGTGGCAGTGCCCCGCAATTCCACAGCCAGGTCCAGCCACATCTGTTCCCAGGTTCTCTTCTTTGAAAATACATTTTTCTTGTCATTTCCCCAAGATTTACCTGTGTTTTCGAAATAGCTCACAAATGGATGCATTTTTGGTGTGCAGAACACCCTTACCAATAGCTGCAGACACTGCAACTGAACATGGAATTTGGAGACCGAGCCCGTTCAGCTGAACCCACCAAAAAGGCAGGGGCATTTCACCTTTGCATTTGCAAACCTTTCAGTGCTGAGAGCTCCCCTCGTTACACCTTTGGCTGGCCCAGGAAATGCAGATTTCAGTGGAATCGCAGGAGCTGGAGGGGCTGCGTGTGCTGCCCTGCACCTTCACAGCAAAACCTCCCGCAAGAAGAAGCTGCCTCGAGACTGCTCCGACTCCTCCGAACCAGCATCCCAGAGCAGGGAATCGTTATCTGTTCATTTCTTACAATGTCACCGAATCAGTGCCTGCCTGCAAGGTGTCTGTGGTGATAAACGCCTGCTTTGTGTACAGCGCCTGATAGCGCCCATCCATCAAAGTGCCTGGAGGAGCCCGGTGAGCATCATTACCTGCCCGTCCCTGTGCAGGTTCAATGTCAGCACAGCCCGGGGAAGGCACCTCGCTGGGTCCCTGCTCTGCTCGTTATTTCTCTAGATTAACGGTTTCACATTTCCATGATGAATTTGGGCTGAACTTCAGAGATCTCACTCCAAAACTTCCCCACATCCACAGAAGCCAGGCAGCTCCTCTGTGCTGCCCCCATAACCCTCAAACTGAATGGGAGAGGGAGGCTCTGGCTTTGTCAAACAAAACAACTGCCATGTGCTATGCAAAGGGCCAGAAGCGATGCCTACAACGTACATGAGCAATAAAACTGCAGGAAAATGAAGTACTGCTTGCCCATGGTGCAGGCAGCATGCAAAATGTGATCTGCTTCACTATTAGCTGCCTGACAGCTTTAATTCCTGTCAGACACAATTAACTCACCCTGACAACTGGAAAAGGAAGCTTGAGCGTTAACAGCGCTGTTGGTTGTATGGGGAATGCTGTGCTTCAGCAGCACCTCTGCAAGGGGAACTGTGAGCCACCTCACCTCCACTGAAATTCAGCACAGACCCAGACAGGGATGAACCAAAACTCAGGCACAGCCCCACTGCATCCTGCAGATGCTGCTGCTTTCTCTCTTCCAGCTGCTAAACACTATCTCACAGGCAAGCTTTTGCTATAGATGGAAATAACGTGTTAACCCCAACAGCACATATGGCCTTTCATCCTCCAGACCAGGAACACAGGCTCACAGCTGCTGCTGGACCTCAGCACCTCCTCAGTGCTCACAGCTCCAAACATTAAATCCTGGGTTTAATGAGTACCAGCAAACCCAGCATTAGACAGGGGGCAGAAAGGGCTGAGTGTAAATACACAGCCTTAGCACCTCCACAGCTTTTAAAAGCAGGCAGCATTAGCAGAAGAGCTCTTCAGCAAAGTGCTCTAGGGTGTTTTTTTTCCTGGTAAAGAAGTGTGTAAAACAGAATCTACACTGACACATCTGTGAGCAAAGGTGTTACAGTTCTGTTTACCTTTTTTTTTATTTAATATGTTAACAATTCACCAACAGCAGCAAGGCAAGTGTACTTGTAGCGTAGTAGTTTACAACATTGCCACCCACAGTCAGGACGTGGAAGCTGCCAACATCTCTCAGAAGCTGAGAAAGGAGGTGGCTGGAAGTGCAGCCACTCTGATCCAGTGCTTGCTTTGCCCAGACAACAGCACAGCAGCCGTTTCTGCAAGCCCAGGACAGATGTATGTTGGGCTCAAGCTTAAAGGAAATGAGGTGATTTTTTTCCCCAAATTAGAAAAAGCAGCGATTTATTCTAATCTCACTACATATGGTAAAAATCAGTTAATAACTTCCATCCATCCTGTACATTAACAGAAGACAAAAATCAGAAGGAAGATACAAGTGCAGTGCCAAGTGTCCCTCTGTAAACACAGGATGTTACATCAACATGGACCGAGTTTTATTTCTGGGTTTTTGCATTGCTGCAGGCTTGGGCCAGACGAACCTGGAAAGAAAGAGAAGTCAACCAGTGCTGTAAGATTCACTCCTGCACCCCACAACCCCTTGCAGCTCCTGCCTGAAGCAGACACTTTGTTTTAGTTCAGTTTTTCAGAACAAGGACAATAGATCTCTTCCAAGTGTGAGGTTTGCCCAGTTTGGATCAGGTGATGTAGAGCTACACCCCCTCCCCCCTTCCCTTCCCCAGCCACACTTCTTGACCAGTGACGTGAGCCAACACACAGGACAAGTTGGGGAAAAAAATAAAGGCTTTCTATTACAGCTCCACAGTGCAGTGACTGTTGACAGGGTGACAACACGGCCTTAGCACCTCAGGTCACGGCTGACAAAATTACACAGACTTACTGATAGGTGCTTCATAATTCCTCGAGTCTCCAGGTTCAGGTTCAGGAGGTTCTTCTTGGTCAAATCATTTGCTGTTAAACAAATGCTCTGTGAAGGAAAAAACACCCCAACATATTAGTTTTTCTGTTTGGTCAGCTGTAGTAGCCAGAAGCAGCAAAAATCCAGAAAATAAGAAGTGAATAAAATCCAAGCACATCAGGAGCCCACACACATTCTCCCCTCATACTTTCCTTGCAGCTCATCAACACATCCCTGCCAGCAGAAGCTGCTTTAAACGTTACTGAAGTGCACAGCAAAGCATCATTCCACATTCTGCCTGGGCCAGCTCGAGCAGCACCCACTTCTGACTGAAAAATGTTTCTTTTTAAGCTCAACCAAGCCCCTGATAAACTGCAGAGGGACAACTTGACACACATGGATGACCCGAAACTGGTAAAGCCCCCAGGAAGTCACAGCACAGATTTTACAGATGGAAGTTTCCAATCCACCTCTCCTCCTCCAACAGGGATCGAAATGAAGACGTCGTTGCCGTTAGCGAGGGGGCTGCCGTTGGCAGACACGGTGTAAACACGTTCATGTACCGCGGGCGTGCGCAAACCCGGCGTCTTGAAAATCCTGAAACAAAGAGTCATAGGTAAGTAACTCCACCGCAATGGTTCAAAGCACTTATCAAAGTCCTTCATTTCAGGTTCAAGGATTAAGTTGCAAACAGATGACAGCCACATACGTAAAACCAGCGGCAAGGTGCCCCCTGTGTAAGAGTTGAACAGAGGAATTTAACAGAAAACAAACCTGGCGTCAAACCTGGGCGTGACCATGGAGGTACCCGCCTGAGCACAGAGAGCAACGCTTCTCCCAGTGGCTGGAGTGACAAAGTTGTTCTTGCTTGATCTGTTAAAGAGAAATAAACAAACACCTGCTCAGAATACTTTTAACAAGTGCACAAGGGCTCTCTTATCAAAGACTTGAGTGAGGTTATCCCAGAGGCTCTGACTGATAAAGGCAAACCCCAAAGCTCAGGAGAGGAAGCCGCCCACCTTTCATTCACTGCCAGGTCACTGCTTTTCCATCCCCCCAACAGCATAGCCCAACTACATCAACGAGTCTGCTAAACCACGTTCCACTCCACATAAGAGCAACATTAGCACTGCACACTCATTCTCCACTGCCAAAATCCAGTGGCAAAGATGCCCCCAGTACCTTTTGCTCATGCGCCGCCCCCCGCCTGAGGGAGCTCTTCTGCTCCTGGACACTGGCACTCTTTTAGAGGACGCCTTCCCCTGAAACACACATTGCTCACTGCATCAGTTACCTCACCCTGAGTGACGGCCGAGCCCACGACGAGCAAACGCGGCCGTACAAACCGTGTGGCTCAGCAGGCTGCTTTGTGGCACAAGAGCCCAGCAGCAGACACCACATGTCTGTGAGCCCCCCACCACCAGAAGGTTCAGAGAGCAGCACCTGCTTTGAAGCCCCTCTCAAAGCATCCTGCACAGCGACGTTACCACAGGCACCATCCCAGCGAGCAGTTTATATCTTGGGAACAAAGTCCCCACAGAGAGCAGGTATTTACCTTTACAATCCTTGGGTTCATGTTTTCAGTGTCTGGCTCTGGAAGACCCTGGCTCTCGTATTTTGCTTTCTTTGTTACAGGAAGCAACAGAGGGTCCACTTCTTCCTCAATAGCTTCAATATTCTGTTTGGATTTTTGCACTAGGAAGATAGTGTTATCCAAGTTGAAAATAAATAACTTTAAATTATTACTTAGCACTGAAGGTAAACAGTAAACAACTACGAGCATTTCTGACAAAAATTTGCTTCTGAAATCAGAATTCTGATGTAATCTAAATGGTTGACAGAATAATCTTGAATTATTTTGAGTGTTTTAATAAAAATAAGTAGCGCTACTGCAGTTAGTAGGGATAAAAGCAGGACTTTGTCCCCCTGACTTTAAATATATTGAGGGAACTGCATTATTATTCACAGTCTGTAAACCAGGCCATGCTTTCGTCTCACTGAGCTCATCACATTGTTTAAAACAAACTGACCTTTCTTGGCAGTTTTTAAAGGGGTCCGGATAACCTCTGTTAACTTGTTCATTTCTGTTATTTCCAAGTTTGCCTAAAATTTAAACCAGTCACAACACCGTTAGGATTATCAGCAGCACATAGTTCTGCCAAGTCAAAGTTGTAAAGCAAGCCCCCAATTATTTCATAGCAAAAATCCCTGTGTTTTCTGTTGTGCTCAAACTGGGACTTTTCACGCTATTCTAGAGGTGACAGCACCTGAGGTCACCATGCCATTCAGGACTAAGTTGCTTTACCTGGCAGCTGCACAAGTGCTTCACTGCTTCCCTGCTGCTCAGAGAAATGATTTAGTTCACAAAGAAACCGAGCAGGGAAGGAGAGAGCAACAGGAGCACACAAACCCTGTCCAGGACACAGCAGCATCCCCTACTGCTGAGCCTTACAGCAGCATTTGTGGAAGCATTTACCAACCTCTGCTACTGCAGCACTCCCACAGGCTGACAAAACCCTGCATTTCCCACAGCAGCCACACTGTCATAAAAGATGAACGTTTATGCTCGATACCTACCGTTGCTGCGTGTCCTTCTAACGCGTTTTTGCTTCCTCCTTTAGCTAAAAAGAAAATCTGTTTAAGAAAATCAATACTCCCGTAAGCCAGCCCACACAGAGCCCGTAGACCGCGTCACCACAAGGGCGCAAACCCCGCACAAAGCGGGTTTCCCGGCAGCCCGCGGCGGAGCGAGGGAAGAGAGGAGACCTCGGCTGCTCCTTTGCTACCGTTTTTTCAGTTATCTGAGGGAGAACGCGCCCCCGCCGCCCAGCGCCCCCCAGTCCCG
>NW_010159232.1:0-5064 GCF_000695765.1 Mesitornis unicolor
GTGGTTCGGCAATGACCTCAGCCAGCTGAGGTCATTGTTTATATCCACATAATTTGTGGATATAAACACCATCTTCTGGTGCAGTATCAGCAGTGTCCTGAGGAATAACCTACGAGAAATAAGTGTTTTGTGTTAGTAAACTTTCACAGCTGTTTGCTTTTTGAGCTATTATGCCAATAGACAATTTTCAAAAGATTAATCCAAAATGAGAATAATATAAAGTACTACTATTACACAACAAAACTACAAAGACAGCAGATTTCTGTGGGTTTGTTAATTACCCTTACTGTAGATTATAAAATAAGTCTTTAATCACACAGACAGATATGTACCCTATAGGCTGTTTTCTTCAGTGGAGGTCCAGGTCCAATGATAGAACTACTTTTAACGTACTTCTCTTATGGATGTTTTTAACATGCCTACCTTACCGAAGACATTCGTGTGCATCTTCAAATTGTAGTGAGTTAGTTGCAAAATGAACCTTACAGTCAGAATTTACTTACTACATCTCACTGCAACATCAGGACTCATATGAATAAAATATGCATTTATAATTTATCTCTACCTGAAATTCGTATCCCAGCAGGTCAATAGGGATTCTGTGCTTCCTAGCATAGTTTTGCATTGCTCCAGTTAAGAAAGCTTAAGTATAATAGAATCCTGACAGCCAAAAAACTGTGGGCTTCCCTAATTCATACCAATCCTGGGAAGAGTAAAATGACATGTTCGAGAATCAGAAAGACAAATCCCATATTGTTTGACTATTTTCTACATAACTGTACTCAGAATATCTAAGCAAAGTGTATCACTCTTTTCCCAATGCTGCTTTAATGTAAAGGACAAATTATACAAAAAGGTAGATTAAATAATTGTTAGTACTGTCTCTTGTACATTACCTGTAAAAATTTCAGCCTTTCTAGAAAGTCTACAATATAGCTCCCTAATGGTTTTAGACTTGGGTACGAACATTTCACCCAATTCTCAGGAACTTTTCCAAGAAGTAGACTGCCACACAGAGCATCCAGTTCAGCATCCATAACAACCAGTCCTTTAATGGCTTTCTTCACATTAATTAGTGTAATACGAATAGTTCGGATTAAACTAGAATTAAAAAAAAATAAAATTTTCACATGTTTTGCATGATTTGTAAAACACAACATCCTCACTGGAAAAAAAATAAAAAGAAAAAAACAAATGGATTATGGAACCATCTACAGAACTCGTACAGCTGCTGTATAAGTGTGTAATTAGCCACATCTGTAAAGTCTTAGATTTGTGCGTTTGTGCCAATTTATTTAAGACGAGGAACAGTTTATTAAATTATTTTTTTATCTCTGATATACTCTGTATTGCTTGATAAGAGGATAATTTTGGAACTCTCAGTGTATACACCATATACTAGACGAAGGAAAAAATGTTAGACTACAAAAGAAGAGGTTGGTAGGGTCTGCAACAAAGGAAAACTTGGAGATCAAAGGCCAGAGATCACTACTGAAAGTCTGGGTGAAAATGAAGTGGGAGACATGAAGAGATAAATAGAAATGAATGAGGACAGGGAAGAATGAATGGAGGAAGAGGTAAAGATAAAGAAAATTAGGAAACAAAGTCAAAAGAGAAACTGAGATCCCAAACAGTAACATAAAAGTGATTACAGATTTGTAATCCTAGGAGAATAATTCTGAAAATAAGGTATAGGAAGAAAGGCATCAGGGATTGGGGGGGGGGGAAGAAAAAACTAGAACAGAAGCATATGAGACAAAGAAATAAGCAGAAATATTTCAAATATCAAGGGAAAGGTTTCATAAACTATACCTGTATTACAGTTGCTAACCTCTTTACCCTACAGTTCCGAAAGAAGAAAACAAAATATAATTGAAGATAAAAATGGTGGAAGAGAAAGTGAAGTTAAAAAAAAAAAAAAAAGGAACATAAAATATTGTTCACATGTTGTATTTTCCTCTTTCAGCTCATTTTTCCACTAGATCATTTTTCCCTGGACTTCACACAAGGAATAATGGTGCTTGGGCTGCAGGTATCACAGCAGACAATTAGAAGGGTACAGAATAAAGAAAAAAAATATTTCACACAACATAAGGTTTGTAGTGTATGGTTCACAGGAAAACTTTCTGCAAATGGAATTATTTCCGTTACATTTAATAAAATATAACACTCTTACTTGTTAAATCTTTCCATTTCTTGCATCAACACAGTGTTCATACTTTCTTCATATCTTACAGGTTATTTGTTTAGGCAGCTTTCAATGTCAAAATCATTTGGAAGCTGTAAATGACAATATATTTGGAAATTATTCCATATATCATTATGCATCAGTATTATATTACAATTACGTAGGTGTGAAAAACTGCAGAGAAATAGATACCATTAAACTTTCTGATGAGTATCTTATGAATATGGTATTTAGTAGCTGAGGCCAAATAAAAATTATGGGTTTTTAAAAAAAAAAAAACCACCTAGAATTTTTCATACCATGAAAAGTTATTAATACCTTTGAATTTTATTAATTTTATTAATTCTTTTCTATTAATTTTATTAATTCTTCCAAGTTGTTTGCACTGTTTCGTCTCTCTGTCTCCTGTCTCCTACCTATTTATTACTTTCATATTGCACTCAAATTCTCCCAGGAGGTTTTTCCTCCAACACAAAATCAATGTAACACTGCAGATTCTAGTTAAATAATTTCTGCTTTGTAAAAAGATAAATTGAAGTCCTTGGTATAATACAATACCTTGCTGAGAATATCATCTGCAATTTCACAGAGAGTGCTGTCACCACCTTCAGAAGTTCCCTGAATGCCTCCTCCTTGTGTTAAAAGCAGAGATTCAAGGAGGATCTTATTTTGCTGAAGATCTTTTGAAATATCCACATTTTCATGCAAACCAAATACCTCTGGATGCTGACTAAAGGGAAGACTCTGTGACAAAATAAACATCTGCATGAGACAAAGCAGCATGGTAGGAATTAGATCTAAGTCTTCTTTAAGAAGCCAAGTGAAAAACTACCACTGACTTCAATTGAAGGTGGCTAAGGACCTTAATGGTAGGTATTGGTAATATGGCAGATGGTATTACTGGTGAGAGAGCCCTCACCTCACTTGTAGAAAGACATTTCCAAGGAATTCTCCATTATCTGTGCCAGGTCCTCCTAGCTACTTACTGATTCCCTCTCCCTCTCTGAAACATTCTAGATCATGGCAAGGATCATACAAGGATGTCAGGTAAGAAACCAAGCACGCAGTTTAAAGTGCTGTAAACCTGGTTTTTTAATGCAAAGAAGCCTTTAAAGATCGCTTTCCTAGTACATGATCATTATAACAGTTCAAAATCTTGTTGTTACTTTTTACCTTAATAAACTCAATGTAGTCTTCATATGTGCCTTTTGGTGGAGCATAATATTTGTCACTGGGAGAAAAAGTGTAACGAGGATTTTCTATTATATCTGGATTATAGAAGTCATCCAGCATTGTCAGCAGTAAACGTCTGTCTCAGTCATCTGTCACTCGACCTCCATAGTTGCACTCACCAGTTAGGTAAGATAAAGCTTCAAATGGAACACGGCTATATTCATTTATGAATAACTGAAACAGAAGACATGAGTAATCCTAGAGACTTGGAATATCTGCAGGACAACAGTGTGACCTACAGACTAAAGTGTCAGAAGTGATAGTGCACGCAAAACTACAGTTTCTGGAGATTTCTCCCTAAGTGTTAGAAATTCAAATTCTGAAATATTTTTTTCAGGTAAAATTACTGTTTAAAATAAAGAGGATTTAGTAGTAAAAGCCTCTTATGAATATCCAAATGAGTAAGTCATTCTTTAATTATTTGTATGTGGATAGTTTCTTGAGTCTAAACTTTCTAGAGGGACACTTTTCTGTATCATAAAGAAACATGCATTTCATGCAATTTTTCTTCCAATCTTCAGAACCCTCTGATCTCTTTCATTAACTTCTTGATAAGTTTCCCAACTACTCAGTCTCAGCTTCTGTAATTAACAGTTAACAATTAACAGAGGGCCTGCAGAAGACTCAAGGCCAAGCAGTGTTCAGCATTTCATTTTCGGGAAGGAAAATAGCCTGAGGCACTGTTTAACTAGTAGTATGTATGTAAAAAAAATAAAAACTTAAAAAAAACCTCCTACTAATCACAGAACCCACTATAACAGGTGACTGTCACTGACGTGGTGTTAAAAGTACAGTGAGCTCTTACTTATGACAATTTTAGCTACTATTATAATCATTACATTCCACATGCCTGTATGAATCTAAATCCCATGAAGAACAATTTTAAATTTTATTTAATTTTGAAAATATTTATAATATGTTTGAGATTCCTTGCCTTTGTAGCTGAAGTAATGAAAATCTATGAACATCTGATGTAATTAAGTGTACTACTCCTTTTGACTATCAGCTCATTCCTATGCTTTGCAAGATCAGAGTAAAAGGCAGTGATAAACGATTACCTGCAGCTGTCTGATACTGATTCGCAAGTCTGATTCATTAAATCCATAGGGTATATTCCAACCAAGAGGCCCAAATTTCCTTCTTTCCTGAACAAGAGCATGGAAAAAACAAACTCCAAAGAGCAGTTTCTCCCAAACCTTCAAGAAAAACAAAACAGAAAAATACTATTAACTAGCCTATATGCTCATGCTAGTCTGTAACTTATACAGGGGACACGTTATTTGATTACCAGTCTCCATCTAGGGCACAAATACAGGCAACTATTAAGTATGCTGTGGTTATCTGACTTGGGACCAAATACACACATAGTTACGACATATACAAGCACATTTAGCTAGCTCCTTGAGTACCATAACACTAAATTTTTCTCTTCTTCCATGTAAAGGGCATCTGACTTCATAAGAACTCAAATAGCACCAGATAATTATTTTTAAGGCTCATTAGACAAACATAAAATACAGATGTATTGTTTACTATAAGTCCTTAAATGCACCCACTTATATCTAGGAGTACTGATTACCATACTCCTGTCTCTGAGTAATCCCACTGTTTTTTCACTTCCTTCCCAGGTAATGACTATCTAA
>NW_010159232.1:5095-19318 GCF_000695765.1 Mesitornis unicolor
ATCACTTGTCAGTAAGACATACGGACACTGCAGTCCAGGGCCCTGGTAGCAAGAAAAGATCTCAGTGCTTGCCATCTCAATAATGATAGGTAGTCCCTACTAACAAATGTTTGGAGGTTGTGCGCAATGTGTAATATGTGTGTGTAATAAGTATGTAATTTCAAAAAGGCCAAGAAACCATGCTAAAATATTGCCACGTGATATTACCTGGCAGAGTAATCATCTTTATCACTGCAAAACGTAAACTGACAACCACAGCAAAACATTTAGCTTATAATATTCACTGGACAGAAATCATTAAATCTGTGGATTAAAAAAAGAATCAAACTGTCAAGATATAGGCATATTACCAGCTCCATTTCAGGGCATCCAGAGAAGAATGCAGGATCAGAAATAGGATCAGAAAGAAATGACTGAAGTAGGTTTAACCGGAGACCAGTAGGAGGTTCCTTTGTCATCTTCACTCCGTTCTGCAGAACAGTTACTGGAAACTAGAAAAAAAAATAGCAAAACTTCAGAAAGTGTGAAAAAAATACTATCTTGTTATAAAAAAATACTGTTACTCTGTATTTGTTATATAAACAATATTTTAAAATGTGTTCTTGGCATTCAACCCCTTATAAATAAAATGCAAAGTGAAATTTTTGAACTTACGTGAAACAAAACCTTGGTGACAGCAAAAAAAACTTCTCATTTACACGCTTGCAAAATGCACTTACATTCACAAGGACACAAAATATCGCACAATATCAAAATATTACAAAGGAAGCTTAGTGTTACTATGTTTATAATTATTTTTTAAATGTCCCTTCTTGTATTTCAGAGAAGTTCTGTATTATCAGCTCGCTCAGGGATAAGAATATTTCCTAAAAATGTTATCAACTTTTCCTTTCCCCAAGTACAGAATGTTTGGGAATGCATGTACCTTTGGTGAAGGGTAACTAGTAAGCCAAAGTCTAAAGACTAGATGGCAGTTTTCCTCATTAAACTCTTCACATATTTTCTCCAGCACTGGCATCCAGGAGACAGCTAAATGACAATTTTGTAAACAAACCCAAGTTCCTTCTTCCATTGCCTCTTGAATCATTTTTGTAGCTATAGGTCCTTGTCCTTGTCCTAATGAGATGGACTGAAACTTACTTCCATCCATCTCTTTGTCACTTGCAAATTTCAGGAGGCCTTGAACAGAAAGCGTAAGATTTTAGCATTTCTTCATTAAAGAGAAGTTATGTCAGGAAAAATAAATATTTTAAAATGTTTATTACTATTTTGTTAAAACGTGCATAAAACAAGATATTATAGCTTTGATGCAGAGAGTAATATTTATTCAGTTTAAAATACCATTCCCATTTTTAGGAAGCACAGAATTTTACATGTGACATGATGCACTCAAATCTACTTGCACGAAACGCAAAATGATCCTCACTATGTATTGAAAAGGAAATCTGAAAAGCCATACTACGCTTTTGTTTTCTCTTTGTATACTTACTAGACATGGGATCTGCTCCTGGAGACAGCACAAATATTAAAGGGATTGTAGAATTTGAATCTAAGTAACTTTTTGTTATATCAAAAGGTGGTGGTTCTACAAATTTCTTCCCCAGTTTATCAATTACAAATGTTGTTATTGCTGGACTAATCTGGTAAAAAAAGTAAACACAAATTATTAACAGAAAATTAACATAACTGCATATTTGACAGCATCTTTTATGTACCATATATTAGTTAAATTCCTGAGACTACAGACACCTCTCTGATCTGCACACATTTAGGACCAGTCTTTCAGAATACATTGGAAGCAAAGGTTTCACTTCTTGTTGACAGACCCCTCTTTTTTTTTTTCTTACAAGAGGAATAATAATGTTTTTAGAAAATAAAAAGTAATACACCTCAAATAAACAATAATAGAAGTTACATAAAGGCTTTAATTAAGGCTTTACCTGACATGGAGGACCAGCACATTCCCCCTTAGGAAATATTAATATAATTATTTTTAATTAATTCTAAGAAGCAATTGCAATATGTGCTTTAAACCCTAACATTGTTCCTGAAGTACATGCAACACAATTTGCTAAGTACATCAAAGGCAGAATGTGTTAAAAGTTCACCTTGGCTGCTAAAAACCAACACATTTGATCTCTCCTTGCCCTGGAATCCTTTGAAAGCACATTGTACAAGATACTCTGCATATTTCTTCAGGCTAATATATCCTGCCCTCAAGTATATTGGGCGCACCAGTAAACAGATTAAATACGAACAAGAAAACTAGAACAATCTCTGAAAGATTAATTAAATCACTTCAGACAGAAGATCTCAGCTGATGCTTGTGGTGTCTGCATTGCTCAATTGAAAAATAAGAAAAGCATTTATCTTCCTAATAAAATACGACGAAGAACAGATTAGTTATTTTAACAACCAGTGCAAGCTTTGCCACAAGACATGGAACAGTCCACTAATGCTTGATAACAGATAATTTTACCTTGTCTGGTCTTATGCACCAAAGAATTATCATCTTTTGTAACTCATTTAACGTATTATTCCATTGTTCTGGTAATGGAAAGATTTGTGGCTCTTTGCTGTCATAAATTTTTTGCCATTCACCTACATTTTCAGATATGTGACTCCTAGAGAAAAAAAGCACTTACAATTACTGTAAATACCTGGAGTTTAATTTTTTTTATATTTATCAAAAGCCAATTACATTGTATTGTCACACAAGCCATGCCACATTTACATCAGCAAATGATCCTGCAGTTGAGCTTCCCCATACTGACGAGTGAAAAAAATCTTTTCCCACCATGTTGTTGTATACACGTAAGACTCCACCTGAACAGTTCTGAGTTGACAATAAGTTCTGCCTATTCCTCCAGCCAGCGTTGCTTGGACCTCTCAGAGGCCTGGGTGAATTTTCTGACTCTCATATTTCAGGAAAATACCACTTACCTGAAGAAAACTACCAGTAAATTCAACAAAGGAAAAGAATTCTTTTCATTCAAGCAGCATGCAGAGTATGTCCTCTGTAATGTGACAACACTTAGACTATTTAAAGGCTGAATTATCTTTCACGTTGCTGCTAAAACTCCAAAGGAGTAGAAACACAAAACAGCCCCAATTTCTACTAACAGAGCAGTGCTTGCACAGTAAGATCCAAATTCTCTAAATATTTAGGCTCGTCAGCTATTTATACACAAGACTTGTACAGTCATTTTGGCTCCAGAATTTAGGGTTACATTCTATTTAAATCCAAAGCAAAATTTTCCTGATTTTAGGAGATTAGATTTTACCAGAAAAATTCCTCCCCCAGCACTGCAGTGGACTTTTTCTACATATACTTCCTTTGGCCTTCATTGATCCCCTTGAAACACTGTTTCTCTACCAAAGAGACATTAAAAAAGAAAGTTTATTTAGGGAATGCCTCAGATAATTTAGGAAAATAGTTTAATTAAATAATATTATAATTAGCCAACTGGCTGACTTAAATACCTGGAGAAAACCTAATGATGTAAAAAGGGACTGGTTTTACCACTTTGGCATTCTGCCACGGCTTGGAAAGCACATAGGAAACACTTCTTTCAGCCTGTTACAGATGCTTTGGTCAAAAACAATTAAGGCTAATTCACATCAACATTTTACTATACCTTAGTCCTTTCAAAGCTGGGATTTCACTTGCACGACATAATTCATCCCAGCTCTTATCTGGTAGCCAAGATGGATCTGGATTCTTGTACTTATTCTTGAGACCCACACCCCCAGTTAGGAAGAACATAAACTCTTGATGTTCTATTTCATTTTTATCTCTATATTAAAAAAGATAGACAATATTCAGCTATTGAGATACAACTTTACATAATATAAAGAGTTGTTTAAAATTAATTACACTTCACTGCCATTTAGTAATACTTCTACTGCAATAACAGCTGAGATTAGATTAAGTATTCCTTCCAGTTAAAAAACTGTATTGTCAAAACACCGATTAAGACTGCTGTATGGGTTTGAAGAGATAAATAGTATATATCTACTTATTTGTTTTTAAAAGGTGCAATTATTCCTGATTGTTAAAGTCTTTATAAAAAACAATACAGTAGCCTTACAACTTGGCCCAGAAAGAATGGTCCATGTAAAGTTGTGTACACATTGTAAATAAATAAGTATGCACATTATGGTCATGATCGTGCAATTTTGAACTTATTTTTCTTTTCACAACGTATTCACACAAAATAACAAAGAAAACCCAGGAGGACAAAACCAGAGCCAAGGGAAGAGAGAAGATTGCAACTGAGATCTCACGGTGTATGCAAAAGGATAAAAGAGTGAAAAACAAAGACAAAAGCCTAGAAGAGCTGCTGGGATGGCACAACAACTGTTTCTAAAACCTTTTCTTAACAGCAATTTTTCTTGACATAAGGATGGTATGGAGCACTACCTAGGTCCTCTGAATGGAGTCAAAGATGTATCGTTGACAAAACCACTGATTTTAATAAGCATAGGAACACTCTTTTCATAATGTGTTCAAATATGTATGATATGTAATTTCATATGTATATGTATACATGCACTCCTGTACTCTTTCACTTGTAATCACTTGTTATCAGTATTAGAAAACCCCAAACATTCATGATCTTACTCCAAAGATTACATTATCAATATGCACAAGAACGTGTTCTCATCAATACTTTTTTCCATTATAAGAAAATAATTCATTTCTGCCATTAAGGGACTTCACAAAAATGAGCTTACATGAGAAGATTACAACACAGCAAAAACGAGAAGAGCAGCTTGTCCTTTTCAAACAGTGAACGACACACATTGCAGTACAAAGCGTATGTAAAGTGGTCATTTAGATACCGAAGTCGCTTCTCCAAAATTTTGGATTTGTTACTAAAAAGAAAAAAGTGAGAAACTGAGTCTTCAAATTTAATAACTTAGGCAAATCTAAATCTATTTAGGACAGGAGAGGAATTCTACTAGGCCTACATGCTCCACAGGGGTCTCACACACCCATTTTCACAAAATTTCAATTATACTTTATGGTTTACAGCTCTGTTCAAAGTCCCAAGCAAAATAATGAGCCAAAATAAATTTGCCAGTTAAGCGGTGGCACTCAGTTTTCACAATGGAACCTAGCTCAAAACTGGACTTGACCCTTTCTGTAAGCCATATTCTTAAAAATACTTACATAAAGCACATGCTTACAGTTCATTGCTTGCTCAAATAGTAACTAAAATGAACATTTACTTTATCAACAAATCATATTTTGTTTCAGATACCTGCATTTACTGAGTGACAAGAGGCAAATGGTTTCAAAAGGGAGGGAACTGTTCATAAGAAGAGAAGGAAAACAACTTATTTTCCACCAGAAAGACTGTATTTACCTATCATGAATAGAGTTGATGAAGAGGTTGACAAACCAATGAAGGGAGTACTGGTACATGGGATCAATGCTTGCCAAGTCTGCAATACTAAAGAACAGCACCGATGAATGTTTTGCAATAGGTCGATAAGCTTCTCGAGATTCGGCTATTTTAAGTTCCGTTTTCTCTGCAATCTAAATATCAAAAGTAGTTGATAAAGAAAAGCTTTCAATATTCTCTTTTGTACAAAAATATCACTACTTAATAAAATTATTAAAATAATCTGGGTTTGCATGCCTATATTAGTCACCCAGATTATTAATGTCTCCCTGAATATTTTTGTCATTTTAAAAAAATTGTGTCTTCCTTTACTTTGTTACTTTAACTTCAGAATTTGTTATTTTTCATTCAGTCCTTATAGACAGATATATATTAAAATATTTTTAATTAAAAACTGCATAAACCATCAGTGAAAGTTCAAGACCGGATCCAATTTTATTTCTCTTCATATTTCCCAAGCACAAAACTTCCTCCTTGTGCTTTGCCACTAACTCACAGTCCTTCTGCTGGCCGCAATTTTAACTTTTGATCTCTATATACTGTTAAGAAAAACACACACACACACTCTTACCTGCTCTTTTTTCGTGATCTCATTAGCCATTATTTTTGCAGAATCCAAGACCTTGATAGCAGTCTCGTCTTCCAGAATATCTCCTTCAGACGACTGCAGGGTTTCTAAAATTTTCTTCTCAGTTTCTTTTAGGTGCTTTTTATTGGCTGCAGATTGAAGGATGAGAGCATTTCTTTCCTCTTCCAATTCTGGTCTAACAAAAAAACCCAACACATGCAACAGAAGCAGTCAATGTACATCTTCAACTGACTGTAAAGAAGGCTCATGAAGATGACTCCCTCTTCCTACAGTAAATATTTGTGAATATTCTCTTCAGTTTAAAGAGGTTGTTACTGCTCAGCACACATGCATAATTCTGAGTATAGATTTTTTGCAGAACTTCAGTTTAGTATTTGGAAATGACGGTCTAATCTTTAATGTCTTAGTATTTTGCACATGTCAGCACATCCCAGTTATCCCTCATTATATCCCTGCTGCCCGAAAAAACATCATGTGACATGTGGAATACATCTACTGCTGGAAACACTTTTTTAGCAAACAGAATTTAGCCCGATTACATAGACAATTCTGTGCAACCCAGAAACCACTTCTCTGTATCTCTGTGAGGGTTCAGATAAGACCCATAGTCAGTTTCAGAGGTACTGCGCATTTATTTCATATGAAATTAAAACTAAATCCTCATAACTCTGCATCCTTGTCTGGCAACTCAGTCAAATTGCAAAAATTACAATAGTGATTTAAACTTCAAATAACATTTGAAGTGTGTAAACACTTTCCTAACATTCAAGGAATATTTCAGGGGAAATTTTTCATGAAAAAAACCAATTATTTTACATCTGCTATTTTAATTAACTTGTGGACAGTTACTCCACCGTGAACACGACAATCTCTTTCCATGACAAACTTTTCAGATATGACAACTAGAAAAAAAAATATTTTTTTGGTTTTTTTTTAATAAGCTGTTAGTAAGCAACATTTACACCATGTAACATTCATTTTGCTTTACAATAAATTCATCTCTCATTTTCTTGGAACTATGCCACACAAAAAATTAAAAGGCTACTTGCCATAGGGAGAGACACTTACCTCTCTCTTGCTACGACAACACCCAGCAATTGGTCTTCAAGTTCCTCTGGTGTTATCATAAAATTAACTAAAGAAACTTTCGTAGCAAGTTCAGGCATATAATGTGGATTCCTCAGTTTTGTGGTAATAAAAAACTTGAAATCACTGGAATACTCGACAACCGTCTCACCAAGCCTGATACACTCCATGCCTCCTAAAGTTATGGTGAGACATGGTAAGAAACCATAATCTACTTCAACTGCTTACAGAAAGAAAATACTTCTGTGATTAAAAACAAGCAAATTTCTTGTCAATGACAAATTTCCTGATAAGTGAAAATAAATAAATAAATAGATCAATCTCTAAAAAGGTCTCACAGACTTCAGTGAGGCCACATTTTATTCTTAGCAGACAAAACTGAGTCAATTAGTACTGCCATACTTTCAATTGTGCATAATGTGCATATACCGTACTGCAGATGGTAACAGAGGACTTATTCTGGAATTATTCTCAGCTGTGGTATTTTTACAGACTACTCTTTCCTTGAGTTACCTGACTGAAATGGCAAAAAAAAAAGTGTTTGAGTTTTGTATGAACATGACAAACAGAAAAAATAAACTATGTAAAAAGGAAGGAAAAAGCATTTGTGTCTGTCTGCATTCTTCTGTCTTTTTCCAGCAGGAAAACAAAGAAAAGTCGAAAAACAATTTCAGAACTACTTTGCAAATTTCAGAGAAACACGAGAAAATCAGCCTTAAGCAAAATATCTTGACAGCTTTTCTTGATTTGTGCAAAGTTTAGTAAATGTTACTATTAGATTAAAACATAGGAAAATGAACAAGCAAAACACATTTTCATTGAGAATCTTCCCTTTGCAGAGTCAAGCATCTTCATTTAGTCTCCTGTAGTGACCACGTGACATTTTTCACATAAAACCACTATCATGTGATATAGGAAACATACTTATTAAAAAAGAAAATAAAACTTCAGGCTGTTGTGAAGTTACCTTCCTCTTACCACAGGCAGCAGTAAACCAGAGAGCAATAAGAAAAACATCAGGCAGTACCATAGACTGCAAGATGAACATTAACGGGATCTACCTCAGGGTTCAAAATTAATTTTGATGTACCTTGTTTAAAAGTCTGCTTAAGTAGCAGAGGTTCAAGTGATGGATCTAGTTCTTCTCCAACATTTTCTAGCAGAAGTGGAGTTCCAAACTGAACGCAGTTCTCCAGGGTACTCATATAATCTGTGTCACTGATCTTGATAACATTCAGGCGGTTTTCCTTCTCAAAATTCTTGATCCATTTATTTGCTTGACCTTGAGGATCAATCATTAATGGCCTAGAAGATACAAGACAGTTTTCTCAGTGCTTGCCGGAGTTTTTTTAAACTTTTAAAATATTTTAAAACGTTTCTGTGTCAGGCTGTCAAGGAAAAAGGAACACAGTTCTGATTCTGTTATTTTAAGAGATCAGTTGAAAAAGGAGGTATAGGTGTTTTATCATAATTTGAAAAGTAACACCAAAACCAGTTCTAAGACTTGCAAAAAATGTTAATAACATTTTCTCATTAAATACACCAGAATGCAGAATTCTTTTAAAATTTTGTTCTGCTTCTCTCCTGGAATTCTCAGTATCCAGGATAAAATTACAAAAAAAAAATTAAAAAATCAACAATTAGTTGCAATTTAAATCTGATATGTTGGTATAACAGCTAGTATAAGACTGGAAATGTAAGTAGGGCAGCAAAAGGTGACAATACTTTATCTTTTTGCAACACATTTGTCCCCTTTGTACTTGCTGATTTCACCTATATGGATGTATTTTACGAAGTCAGGCCTGAATGATACCAAACACCTCCTCTAACTGCAGCCTCAGAGAACTAATTGACATTCTAAAAATCGACTTATACACCGTAATCTGAGTATGATCTGAATCTATCACGAAGACTAATTCTTAAGAGAAAACAAATCACAGGAATATCACTAGAAAGTTTTATAATCTCGTATTTCTACTGAGTGTAGATTATTTGCAGATAGCTATCAATTTTTAAAATACTGTGATACCATCCTTTGAATAAAATTTCAGTTGGAATTAAAAAAAAAAGTTATTAGCAGTCCTAAAAGAATCCTTTATATAGCTGTGAGATTCACACACAATAAATACCTGTAAAACAAAAATGTCATCTGATCACATTGTAACTACAAGAACCTGCAGTGGACTGTGGTATGTGTGGACCCAGCAACATACATAACCTGAACCTAATCATTAAAAATGTAAAACATTAGGATTTCTGTGCAGTTCTAAAAGTGATTCTTGCAAATGCTTCATTAGCTCGTAATAGAACAAGGTACAACATTTAAAGAAAATAAAAAGAAGAAAAAAAGAAAACTTTATCCAAGAGCACTGCACCTCTTGAAAGCTTTCAACTAACAACATACACAAATCTCTGAAGTGTTTTACATCTTAAATTTCAAAGAAGCTGAGTATAGATTTCACTACTGCTTCCAACTGCTGTCTCTACAGAAGCTACATTGTCTCTAGGTATTTAGTTTGCTTTTATGTTTTTTCTCAAAATAAAAGGTGAAAACTTGTTTGGATTTGAAAATTAAGCCTTTTTGTCACTTACCAACGTCTTGAATTGTCAACAATGACCCCATTGTCTACAGAAAATATGTCAGTTGGCAAACCAGCAATATTCCAAGCTCTTATTTTTATTGGGTCACCAAGAGTCTGACTCAAAGAGAAATTCTCAGAACAAGGGATATTTTTCTCCTGGGGCGGGGTGGGGGGGAAGGAAAGAAAAGAAAAGAAAACCCCATTTATCTTTACTCCATGCTTCTTTATATCTTTTATTAAATGCCACTTCAATTCAAAATGACAATATGCATTTCCTTTTAAGCATTTGAAGTAGGTCAAGTATAATTACAAATTCTGGGAAAAATAAAATAATAGCTTCATAGCTACCTATATTTCTCCACTCTCTCTCCAAATTTTGTACAATCTGTCTAGGTTTTTTGTACAGTCTAAAAGTGGGGTATTTTTGTGATATAAAGTTATGACAATGCATTATCTTAAGAGACTCACACAGCTGAAAATAATCTAATGACTGTATCTTCCATTAACTCAGTACAGTAATCCAATGCCGATTTGCTACTGTTCAATGTCACAGTCAGTGACTTCAAAACACTTGATTTATGAATGATGGTGTTAGTACAGGTATGTTGGAACTGTCACTCTGCAAACAGCATAATCAACCATTTAATTAACATGTAAATATGTGTCAGTGTAAGTCATTATAGATTTTTTTACATTATACATAACTGCATTTTAAAGTTAATTCTTTCACATAAAAGCAAAAAGAGAAAATTCTGATATTTTATTATCTAATAGTCAAGTCTTACAAAGTCCACAAAGCGCTCCTGTTTCCAATATGCTACTTTAAGTCTAGAGTAAATTCACTGATTTAATTAAATTCAGATTTACAGAATATTGGATCAGCCAAATTTATCACATTGATCTTAAAGAGTTTTACTAGGCTAATATTAAAGAAATCACAAGTGATTTTTGAGACCTTATGCAGTAGCCTGAAAAAAAGCAAACACTTATTTAAACCTAAGATAACCTTCCAACCTTGCATAGTTTGCTCCAATCTTCGGTACATTCTTGTCGAAATGCAGCAGTAAAAGCTCCCAGATAAGCTATCACACCAGCTGACATCAGAACATCTCCTGTCAAATTATCATATATGTCTTGAAGATCATTTGCAGCATTACACTATCTATGACAAGCATAAAATGCAGAAAAAAATAGTGCTGAAAACTCCACATGAATGATACTGACGATAAAAATCAGCCTTTGTTGTTGTGGTTTGTCTTAACTTCAGGTGGAGAAGAACACTGTGTTTCTGTATTTCATTCTCATTTTGAAGTCTTTCAATACAATTCTCCCAGTGTTGCTGTCCACACTTTTACATTACAAACAATTAGGAATCTTTCAAGGACTGTTGCACTCTTCAGCAGTACAGCCCTCCCACAGAGATACAGCATTAAAGGCCCAGGGAACTTAAGCTCAAATTCTATTTCTACAATGGATGTTATCTGACATGCAAACTTTAACCTGACCTTGATTTCTCTCCACCAAGGCCTCCAGTCAACTTCTCTGCTCGTTCTAGTTTTTTAGCGCACAGATCCACCTGGAATTCTAAGCGAGCCTTTTCTTCAGTTTTCTCAGTGAAGGTTCGTTCCAAAGCAGCCAAATAATTTTCAACTGCTGCAAGTTCTTCTCTTTTCTGGTTTAAGACTATCAGTGTCTCTGCTAAAGACTGCTGTGCCTCTCTCAATCGAGCTTTCTTGGGTGCAACCACCTATTCAATTACAACCAATACACAAATGCTTAAAGCATATTTTTTGTAACTGTATTATTTAATACAACACTTAGGGTGAACATACCAAGCACAGGGAAGGTATCATAGCACTGAGGGACTAGGATCAAAAACACACCTTTGCAATCCTGTCGTACACGTCCATTGCCATAATCCATTTACATAAACCTGCTGCCGCCGAGGAAGCTTTAGCCACCTTTTGTGGATCAAACTCAGGATTAGGCAAATACTTAGCCTGAATCTTCTGCATGACAGCTGCCTGGATAACAAAAGCATTATAGCTTATCAAAGCCTCGTGGCTGACACTGTATAATTACACTGATTGATTACGACTTCTGTACACAATGAAATAGGAAAGAACTAAGCAGTATTAATTGTGGCAGAAACCACTGCTCATTTGTTTCCTTTGATTTTCCTATCACACTTTGTGGTCTTTTCTTGTTATCATCTTAATCCTCTCCTTTACAATAATGCATCTGGCGTGTCTTCCATGTGGCAGCTACCTAAGTGTTAAGAGCATTACAGTCACAAAGAGGTCTTAATTTACACTGTCCCTTGTGCAAAACATGCCAATTTAATTATTTGCTATCTTTTCTCAAGACACAGCTGTTGGAGATCATTATAAAAATTTATTTCTACTAATGTATGACAAAATCTACATTTATTATATTGCCTGTGCCTACTTTTGGGGATCAGTTTTATAAAGGGACAAGCATATTCAATTTCCACTGAACTGGGCAAACAGCAAGAAGCATACCCTTTGATAGCAAGATCTTTGGGGACATGGTCATATTTTAAATAAAGTTATACAGCTAGTGCATTTCTGCATGTATTATATATCTTCTAGTATACTTAACAAAATATTACCCATTTTTTCAGCATTCATTCAATCAAAAAAACCAATTAGAAACAGCCATTAAGAAGGGCACTGATGTGTGCAGTTATTTAAAAATAGAAAAAAGATTATAATGCCAGAGTAATTGATTAAAAAAAAACTAGTACAAAAAAAGCCATACAAAGGTTGGACAGAGATAAAATGGTTCCACCAAAAAAGCCCCCAAAACCAACAACAACTAACAAACTCAACCAAAACCCAAAATATTATTAATATTATATTATCATATAGACCGTTCCTACTCCTTCCAAGGCACCTGCTTATGGCCATGTTTGGACACAAGATAATGGACAGGATGGACTATTTACTCCAATATAGATTTTATGTGTTATTTTTACCTTTTGATGAGATACTACCTATAAATTGTAAATTAGAAACATTTGTGCACAGGACATTTCATTTGAAGAGAAGGCAGGCTGTATAGAAGCCTTAGAAATTAACAAAAGGAATTCTGAAACCTTCTGAAATGCTGTTTACAAGGCTCACCATGAAGAAGCTTGACTCATTTGCCATAACCGTACTCATCCTGTAGAGGTACCTTATCACCTTGTAAAGATCCTTGGCCATGACAGAAGTTGACTAACTTGGGAGAAACGGGCCCTCTGATACAGTATTTTCTAATTTTTTTTCCCCTGCAAGAAAGTGTCTACATGGTAAAAATCACTGAAAAATTAGACAGAAGTCTTACTGGAATATTGTCCTTGTCATACTCTTTCAAATCCTTTAAGAAATTCATGTCACCAAGCAGTTTCTTGCCTGGACCCCAGTAATCCAAAATCTACAAAACACAGTGGGAAATAACTTTTCAAGCTTTAAAACAAACACACACACACAAAGTGACACATCTCTTTTAATTAAAACTCACACATATTTAATACTGATGACTTTTTTTATCTCCTTGAGACACCAATAAAGGAGCAAGTCTATCAGATCAAACATTTCCTCCAAAACATACTTAATGCCAAAAACTGAACAGCGTCTCAAGGAATAGTTATGTATTATCTATGATATGTATATAAGCCAAGCTGATTAAACGTGCTCTCTTTGCACATTACGAAACTTAGAAATTCTGGAAGTTTTCAGTGAAATCACATATGGAGGCTGTAAGTACTTGTTTTCTTTAGTGGATCTTGGGGTGACGCTGTTTATTAAACAAGTGCTCTATGTTGAGAAGAACATGACTTACACTTCTATTTGAAACTAGTATCTACCATTTTACCTTGCCTCCAGTCCCTGAAGGGTCTGGAATTCTTTCAGGTTTTATGTCTTTCATGACACAGACAGCAGCCATGACAAGTTTGACACCAGATGGAGGATTTTTCATTGATTTGACAATTGATATATCAGGAGGCTAAAATAAAAAACAGATTTAAAAAAATTAAAACAAATGTTAGGCCTTTAGGGCAACTAAGATAAATGAGCTAACAGAAAAAAAGGGGAATTATAACACTGTTATCAATGAACATAATTATAGAGGACTTTTAGAAGGGATGATACAATCTAAGCAAGAAAATTAACAATATCCATGAATGTATCCTACGCAGGGGAAATAAAAATTAATTAAATGCTAGCAACTGTGAACTAATATTTAATTAAAATAATGTTTTAAAAAGTCCAGGTCAGAATATTTTTTATACACTTCCATAACTGTGACCTAGGACATCTCAAATACTTCATAACTCCTACTAAACTACCTCTTACTACACTAAATTCATGCAGGACTTTCTCAACAGTACTGCTTTTAAACCATGTGCAAGGTTTAAAAGGTTTGCAAGGTTTGTCCATCAACAAGGACAAAACCTTTAAACCAAAGATTCAGATGATTCTTAGGCATAAACAAATGCCATGTTACACGCTGGTGGTCAACATTAACTTAGCTGAAGAGGAAATTCAGC
>NW_010159232.1:19349-36567 GCF_000695765.1 Mesitornis unicolor
GCCACTGCTGGCAACCTCAGGTTTCGGTTACTTTTCCCACAAGTGGGTTTTCTCGCAAATACACCTTCCTCCCTCTCTTTGTGTTCCGAGTACATGAAGAGGAAATACACTGAACAATGACTGCACAGGTCCTCTCCTTTGCCAAAACCAAGGAAATATAACACTTTTCAAATTCTTTTCATCTTAGTGCATTATTTCCCAAAAACAAAACAAAAAAGAAAGGTTTCATTGTGTTAAAGAACTCTTTCAAATCGTGAAGTTTAGATCAGCTTGCCTTCACAGTGTCAAGAGCATTAAGCGCAGCCTCCAGGACTGGGATCGCCTCTGCCAGGTCACTTTCACATTCATTTTTCAATGCCTGAGCTTCCTCAGCTTTTTCTGTAGCCATTTCTTCATCTACCTTTACAGTCTTCCTTTTTTGTTCTACTTGTGCAGATTCTATTTCTATAGTCTAAAGAAAAACACATAGTGGAGCTTCCTATTGAGCAGTGAATGATCAAATAAACTGCAATTACTTAGTATAGCACTTACAGAATACTGTAAAATACAAAGAGAAAATTGAAGTATTTCAGTATTTTCACATATTTTCAATTTATGTTAAAGGAATAATTTATTTCTTAGCATCATGTAATGTCAAAATGGAGCTTTAATAGTAGGTAAACTGCATGAAATCAGATTACTGTCAATATAAGCTATTTAAAATACGTTTGAAGTTCAGAAGATAAGAAATTGGAGATCAGCTTTTAACTAAAAGATGACTAGCTTTTATAGTGCATTTTCATAGCTTCATAGTCTATCACATTGACTAATGAAATTTATTTCCTTTTCAGTGATGAGTCAAGCCTTCATCCAAGTACTACTTTTTCAGTTCTGCAGAAGAGACATTGAGTTTTCTTAGAGGTTTATAAGAGTAGGTAGAAAAGATATCACTGTATCTGTAAAAACTCTTATAGATGAGAAGCAAGTGCATAAAAACATCGATCAAATCTTGCTTTTTTTGAGATGCAACAGTAATATACTGTATAAGTGTATTTTTACAAGTGAAAATTCTCAAAAACACCTAGAGTTTGGTTCCTAAATCCCACTAAATTTATATGAAGTTAATCCTTTTTAGGATGCTATTAAAAATCAAGCGTATAATCCCTGTGTATGCAAAGACAGACTGTGCAAAACTGTTCTTGTTTATTTGGTATGCTGATGAACAAGCAGGCCAATGGCATCCTGGGGTGTATCAGAAGGGGTGGTTGTAGGTCAGAGAGGTTCTCCTTCCCCTCTACTCTGCCCTGGTGAGACCACATCTGCAATATTGTGTTCAGTTCTGGGCCCCTCAGTTCAAGAAGGACAGGAACTGCTTGAAAGAGTCCAGCACAGAGCCACAAAGATGATGGAGGGAGTGGAGCATCTACCTTCTGAGGAGCGGCTGAGGGAGCTGGGTCTCTTTAGCTTGGACCAGAGGAGACTGAGGGGTGACCTCATTCATGGTTATAAATTCGTAAAGGGCGAGTGTCAGGAGGAAGGAGCCAGGCTCTTCTCAGTGACAGCCAATGACAGGACAAGGGGCAATGGGAGCAAGCTGGAGCATAGGAGGTTCAACCTGAATATGAGGAAAAACATTTTCACTGTAAGGGTGCCAGAGCATGGCCCAGGCTGCCCAGAGAGGTTGTGGAGTCTCCTTCTCTGCAGACATTCAAAACCCGCCTGGACGTGTTCCTGTGTGACCTGGTCTGGTGATCCTGCTCTGGCAGGGGTTGGACTGGATGATCTTTCGAGGTCCCTTCCAACTCCTAATATTATGTTCATGGTTTTTGCAATGTTTGTGAATGATCTTGTGAAATCTGGTCTAATCACTGTGAGCATGAAAGTTCCTCTAACATCCTTCAGCATGAAGCTTAAGCAAGGACTGTACCTCCAGAGCCTGTATCTAAATTTTCTTCCAGTTCTAAGGACAGAAGCATAAATAGTGGCAAGTTTCACAATACTGTAAACCCCAGTGAACAAAAAATGAGCTCAAAAACCTGAACTCAACTCTTATTTTCTGAAAGTCACATATCAGCAACCTTATATAGGCATATTCTTTAGAACCTGTCTAAAATCAGCTGAGACACTGAAGTAGAAATACATCGTACAACTAAGACTACTCATTCAAAGCTAATTATTACAAAGGTCAAATTATGGATCCCAAGTATATACATGCTTACATTAAAAACCACAAAGTTGTATTTATATAACTATACCTTCATCATCTTTGCATTATCCAATATAGCCACCTCCAGTTTGGGCTGCAGCTGAACTAGTTCTAGTTTCATCTCACCAACCTATACACATGCAAAAGGATCAGGTAGGATTCAGAAGTGCCAAGTACTATTTCCAACAATTTCTATAAGAACTACATTTTACCTAATGACTAATTTACTGATAGAAGGAAATTACATTCAGTTTCAAATCAAAACACTCCAGAGACTTATTTTTATCTTACATGTACAACCTCTAATTTTAAGAGCTATGTTCACTTATAGTGACCTGTTACCCACTTAAGAAAGGGAAGCTCTGTTCATATGCTGCTTAGTAATACATGGCTAGAGGACTGTAGCCTCTAGCACAAGTGCTATGACTGTAGCAAAAGAAAGGCAAAATACACTTCTTATAGTTTTACTGTTGAAAACTGAGCTAAACAAAACCTGAAGTGATGCTTTTTTACTGACTTCTCCTGGAAAAGACCTGCTTTTGCCAAACATTTTTGTATTTTCAGTTTCATTTTTGTCCTAACTCACCTGTGATTCAGCAAAAGCTATCTTGTCTAGTCCATTCACATATTTCTTCTTGGCTTTCTTTACAGTGTCTCGTTTCTGAGTAAGAAGTTTCTGAAATGCAGCAATAAGCTCAAGATAAGAAGCAGGAGTAACATAATTATGGCGTCCCAGACTTTGCAAGAACCTATTAAAAAGAAAACAAACCCGAAAACAGTACCTTAAATTTTTGTTTTGTGTTTTCAGTTTAACTATTGCTAAACTAAGTTATGTAACCGTTTGACAAATAATAGGAGTAAACAATTTCAACAATTTCATGTAAGTTTTATGAAGACAGATAACATACATTAACTTTTAATACAGAAATGAGTAGTAATGAAACTCAATCATCTGTTTTGTTATTTACTTCTAAAAATTCAACTTTTTAGTTTCCTCTTGCTCAATTTACTACTTTCAACAGCATAATCTTTTACCTCTTAGTATTTCTATAAAGAAATTAGTTGTTCTCAAAAGAAACAGACTGACCTTACAGAGAGTGACAAAACTGAAGTGTGAAAGTATTTGCAGACAGACACAACTTCCTGACGCTCACTGTCTGTGAGCTGAAGCGTTTCTAAGAACTTATTAGCCACACATTCAAGGGCATCTTCAGGCCATGGCTGAGGGATAAGCGAGGAGAGAAGCATTTGTAAAATTCAGCTGTTAGCAGTCTTCACACTTCAAAAATATTTTTTACCATTCAAAACACCAGAATGAGACTCAACAGCACCAACTATGTCTATGTCAAGAACAATGAACTGATATATCAGACAGCAAGATCCCTACCCATAAAATCTTTTCTGGCAAATTCTGGCTGATCTTATAGTTAAAAGCTACATATTGCTGTTCTATCTAAACATTTATGTGTCTATGTTATCTCTTGGCAGAAAAATTAATTGACATCAACACCAGGCCAAGCTATGGAGCTAACTGCACTTTCCTGAGAGTAACACTGCTTGTACCAAGGATTGTTAACTACCGTAATTTTCCAAGTTTTATTCTGCTATAAAAGATCTACTGATAAACAACAGGACTTTTATTTGCTAGCCATTTCCATGATGCATGATCTGCTTAACAGGCAGGAAAATATAATCATGTAACAATCGCAATGAAATGGTTTCTCTAGCCCTTTAAAACATACACATTACATGAAAAAATGACAAATTACCATGACAGAACGGAGGCTATTCACTCCTTCAGAAATGTATAATTTGTAGCAGCAAAATTTAAATTTGTTTAGCTGCAGGAATACTGAGATCATACACTAAAGAGCTCCCAAAATACTACAAAGAATGCCTAAGCTATTCTAAAATTTTGAAAAGCATGCAGTACTTCTACAAATATGACAAGAAAATGTAACGGGGCATGAAAATACAGACTGTTAGAAAACTGAACCGGTTTGTTGAAGAAACAGTATAAATATTCTCACATACCTGGAACCAGTCAATAGTACAGCAGTTGATGAGTGATGGAAACTGCCTCAGATGATTGCGGAAAGCATCTCCAATTGGGCTGAAGGCTACCACAATATGGAGATTCTCTTTGCAGCGGTTCACAAAAAGTTCAAACAAGGCCAAGGGACTGAGTTCTTCTTGTTTATTGCCAGTCTGAACTATTGCATGAACACCCTGAGGAATAATGCATAAGGCAAAAACTGTTACATAGTTTCTCATTAAGCACTTCTGAAGTCCTACAGCAATGCTGTTAATGACAGCATCACCATGAAGTAAATTTTTTCATTGATAAATGGAACAGGGACAATAAACTAGAAGAACAGAAGAAGTAGTATTATCTGAGAATGGGATGACGATATATATATATCTGTGACTCTGACAACTCATTCTATAAATGATCATCTGCTGCTTTGAGCCACTGAGAATACTTCAGAACAAAAACTAAAAATCCATCCCAAGATGAGTTCCAGACAGATAAGACACATTAAGATGAGACAGAGGGTTAAGACACATTCTGAAAAATCAAAATTCATAGTTAGCTCCCACAAGAAGTAAGGAACCAAAGCCTTCTAACAATAAATATAATAATCAGGCTTAATTACAATCAAACTTCAGTCACTGAAAGATTGAGGAGATACAAACAGATGAGGCAAATTACTACTCTCATTACAAAAAGCCGCTATTACAAAAGCAAATGTTTTTCTCATCATGTACACTTCAAGTGCCATACAAGCCCTCTAAACAACATTTCAAGACATTAAACTTACTAAGAACTTTTGTAGCTTTAATATTATACTAAAATATGCTGTATTTACCTAACTGAAGAGGAAGATTTAAGTTTCAAACATCAAAACATACTCTATTTGTTCATTTACCAAAACCAGCAATCTCTCGAAACAAGAAGCAGCCTCTAAGTTTGAAACTAAAGATCACTTCATAAAACTATTATTATAATTATCCTCAATTAATTAACAATTCATGAAGCACTGACTATAAGCCCCTAACACTCAAATTATTCTTCCATAAAAGCATGTATACGTTACATAATCCCACAATTAAAATAAATGACAAAAATTAATAGAGTACAAGTGGAAACATTTTGATGTAGCAGATTTAAATGAGTAAAAACCAACTTTGCTCCAGTTGGTATATTATGGATAGCTACCAAGTTCTATCATACACCAACTGAATATGTTCGTACAAATAGTAAAAGAGCTACATTACATTAATATTGTTATTATATACCTGGCAAGAATGAAACAGTAATTGAGAAAGATAATTAGAATAGCAATCTAGCTTCATTGGAAAATACATGGAATGCAGGTATCAACATGTTCCTTTACTTAAGCATAGGAAAATAATACATTTATCATGTGATATAGCTCTTCCAATAAAGAACATTTTTGTTTATACTAAGAACCACTTTGAATGTCAACTAGAAGCCTACCTAGTTCACACTGAACTGGCAAAATATCTGAAGAGGAAGAGAGATTCACTTAATTAACCAAATTAACTTAATTTTAAAAAAAAATTAAAGATACCTCTAGAATTTCTTGTTCTTCACCTGCTCCAAAAAGATTGGGTACCTCCCCTGTGTTGAGGACACTATCAACATCTTCCAAAAAGCTTTCTTCTTTAATTTGTGCATCTGTGATTATAAATATAGTCTTCAAGCCTTTTACACCCGCATTCTTCAGAAGACTCTAAAAATGCAAGACAATTAAAATATAGTACATTCCCAAACATCCTACCTCAAAAGTCAGTCAAAATGCACACAGGTTATTAATACTCACTTTCAGATCTTCTCTCCATTCATTTGTACCATAGGTCTTGGAACTCTCTGGCTGAAAAACACACATCTTTGCCATGAATGCTGCTAGACGAGTCAGAGACTGACGGCCACTTCCTCCCATTCCAACCAACAAAGCATGACCCCTTGGCTGCTTCAGAATACGACTGATACGAGACAAATGTTCCAACATATACCTATATTTGAAATGCGTGGATTACCAGAATAGCAGAAATATATATATATATATTTATGCACTTATAAATCTGTGAGATGAGTATAGAAGTAGCATCTCTAAGACAAACTTCTAAAAGTTGTGCGGGATGGTGAGGTGCAAGAAGAAGAATGGGAGTGGGTATGCACCACAAAATAAAGTAAAACAAAACTCACAACTCTTCTACTATACAAATATCAGTATTTAGCGAAGTTACAAATGACTACAGATTACTAAAGGAATTTGCAACAGTGAGAAGAGGAGCACGAGATGGATATAAAGATGTCAAAGGAAAAGAAAAACAACAGAAGTTTTCTACTTCTAAATCAGAGCAGCATTACCATTTTCAACTTTCTTCAAATATAATAGTTTAGATACTTTTTAAAGGAACAACTGGTGAAGAATGGGTTATATCAACAAAGCTCTCCCTTCCCTCTGCCTCTGACAATGTTTTATAACCTACACGTGAAACAGAGATTGGAACAACTTCTGAAAGCAGTATCTGCACATTACTGAGAGTCCTATCTGTTGTGAAAACACAAGCATAGTTCATCTCAGAATATGCAGCAAGGTCTGCATATTACCTGCTTCTGTACAGGGCATGGAGTAGAGTTAAAGCAAGCTGAGCAGCAGTTAAAAGTGGTCTTAAGAAAAGTTAAAGCATTTGAAAAAGAGATAAATTCTTGTTTATTTTGATTGGTTAGAAAAAGAATGGAGTCAAATCCAGATGTTATCAATGAGATCTGACTCTAAGGCTACAGTCAGACATGCTCTCCTGGCTGCTGTTCAGTGAGGTAACTGGGATATTGCTTCAAAACTCAGGAGTTTGCCTCTGATCAGATGCTGCCAGCTCTCCAAACTCCCAGCATAGTGGTATATAGAGATACTCACAAAGTCAGCTTGCCAAAATGACTTGGCTAAAATAAGCTGCAGTTCTAACGAACTGTTTAAACTAATCCTAATCACCTTATGCATGAAGCATCTATGTGTCAAGTTACACTGGCAAATATGAATCAGTAAGGCAGTAATCATAGCAATAGGGAGGAGGAAGGAGTTGTGACCTCCTAACCTGTCTCATTTGTAGCCTGATCACAAGTTAAGGTAACAACAGCAGCCTACACTCTGAAATCTCACATGATTAGCTGAAGTACCAGGCTGGATACATGCCCCAAAGTAGGGCGTGACTGTGCTGCATAATAACAGAACAGACAGATGGCTATAACTGTGCTATATCTCACTCTGCCCCTCACAACCTTAGAATCCTTGTCCTCAGTGAAATGGCAGGCAAAACTGACATCCATCTTCACCAGTAACAGAGGCCCAGCAGAAGTAGAGCACTCACCTGATTTGGTACACAATGTTTCTATAACAGCCAAAGAATATATTCAAAGTCCCTTAGAAGAAAAACTTCTTATTACTTACTTTCAGATAGAAAATGCAGAAGCATCAGAAAAAAAAAATCAGTTCACTTCCATCCAAAAAGGTGTAACACCACACACACTTTTGTGGATGCATAGAGGGATACCAAAAAAAGGTTGCATAAAGACATACAAAAAACACAGCCCATAAAATTGGATATATGCAATTATCAACTACTGTTTAGAGCTCTTAAAAATACAGATTGTATGCACCTGAAGACTACAAGGCTCATTCCTGTTTTGTGGGTTTGATTATATTCATTCAGACACTGCTCCACAACATCTCCAAACAGCTGAATGCTTGGAATTTCAACATAAAGTCTTTCATCTCCTTCAAGTTCTGGAATCATGTAGTCACCAAAAAACAAACTTCTCAAGTTTTCTTCCGTTACCTACAGGAAACATTTAACAAATTATGAAGTCAAGTTTAATATTAAATGAACATATTCCTCATCGGTATTTTAGAAAACAAAGGAGAGTTTAGACAAATACTCAAGACATAAGAACAAGCAGTCTGAAGTATTTTGACTCACAGACAACAGCCACCTGAAAACTCTATTTCCTCCATTAAACAATACACGTATTCATAACTGTTCTTGGAACACAATTGGCTCAGATAACCATCAACAGGCTCATAATCATGACCTTCAGATTACACCAAATTTATACAGATGTATGTTTAGCAATTTTCAATATATTATAAAATAGACAGCTAAGACCACAAAGATATTTCTTCTATATATCAGTGAAATGACATGAAATAAAAGAGAAACAGAAAAAAAGGAAGACAAGGCACATGACATGATACCATGATTACACAACATTTTAAATACTAAAACTTCATAACAATTACAGAATGCTGTTTACTACACTGTAACTCAGTCACAGGTTAAATTTAAATAAGGGAATGTCTCCTTATCCTGTCAATCAGGTCTCTGCAAGTCCATTTAGGAGTAGTCTAACTTGCATTTCTCCTTGCAGGTACTGTACTACGTGCAGATCCCAGCTACTTTTGGGGTAGTGATATATGTGTTACTTTGTTTTTTCTGTCACACTACCTGCCATTGCTCAAAGATTCAGTATGTGCTACGACACCTCCAAGAAAAGATGTGACAGAATTTTTTAAGAAGTTGCTCTGCTCACCTCTGCTCACAATGAATAATTGGATGCCTTATTTCTATGTGCAGACATTTAGGATCTTAATAAAATACTATGCTTGTTAAATTAAATTTCACAAGGTATAAACACTCGGGGTTTTTCAGGTAAATCTGAAAAAAATGTTGCACTATTTTTTTTTTCATTGAGTAAGAAAGAAATTTCCTTTTCATTATCAGAGGCACAAAATTCTTTTATGGAAAAGTAATACGTTTACTCACATTTTTAATGTACAATTAAAACCTTTCAAACATTTTCACTCTTATTTTTCTTCCAAAGAAGCTATTTTGCCAAATTCAACTCAAATTTTCAAGCACATTTGATCCAAAATTTCACCTGTGATTGAGAAACTTTCTAGTCCTAAATTTATAACAAAAGCAATTATTTTACAACAGGTTAAACGTGATACTCACAGGTGTGTTTTCTTGCTTCAGGTGTGCAAAAACCAAATCAAACTCTTCTTTGAAATGTTCTTTCACAACACCTTTCATTAAATTGAACAGCCAGGCTCTATCATTGTCTTCCACTAGACGGTCATAGAAGACACGAAATACCTCATGTACAAACAGCCGAATCATTACATGTTTGTTTTCAACTGATTCTCTCTTAATAAGCAAGCAGCCACAGATAACACGTGAAAAGTCACGCAGGTTGAACGTATAGTGAGATTTGGCTGGTGTGGGCAAAAGATTGTTGATGGCTTTCTTATATACCTTAAGATAATAGCAATAAAAAAGAACAAAATCAACAAAACAGCAACACTGACTATATTATTACAATAAATACTTTATGTTGTCTAAAATTTTATTTCTCTGGGAAAACATTTCATACTTAATGAAGCCTAATAATGTCTAAAGATGTCAAAGTCCTCTGAATATATCAGATGAACCTCATGCAGTTCTGGAACACACATGTGCTACTAATATAAATTCTAAAATGGGAAAAGTAATTGTAGCAAGTATAAAGAAATCTGTTGTAGGACCAGGAATACCACTCAGATCTCTTGACTTCCTTTCATTATATGACATCCTCTTTCAAGTAAAATATTGAGTGATATGTAATGGCAACTTCCTAGATTTTCACTTGTTTCAATCTATTTGTCCGCATATCTACAAATTATTCAAAAATAAATAGTAAAAATGCTGAAGAAATATGCAGATCAAGAAAAGAGCCTTTTGACTACATTTTGCTCTAAGCTGGAATGCATTGACTGTTGTTAGCTCATGCTGTTATGACAGAAGTAGTGTCATTTCTCACTACACTAAACATAAATAACATGCTGAAGTGAATGCTGACAGGGGAAACTTTTAACCTGTCTCTGTATACTCGTAGGTGAAGATAATTATCAATCAGCAACCTGCTAAAAAAAATGTTCAATAAAGTCAGGTTTTACAGGCTTAACTATATCCACTGTACCGAGTATACATTCTGCCTGTTGTCCCATGTCCAAAGCCAATCCCAAATCCCAGTTCTTCTATTATACTTTCGCCCTAGGAGTTGGAGGGTATTACTTACCAGGATGAAAATCCATGTTAGAACAGACTCTATAGCAGGTAAATGTGTAAGAGCCTAACAGTATAAACAAACTTTGATGCAGTCTGATGAGAAATATTGGATGACTGTGTTAAAAGACAACACTCAAATTGGTTTAAGATGTATCCTGACAAAACTGGATGTTTTAACTATGTAGTCAAATGCATTCAAATTGCTAGTAGCTGCTATCATTATTTTCTGTTTAAAGAAGCAAAACTCGATAATTTCTTGCTAATTACTTGTTTGGTTGTTTTAGAAGAACTAATTGAACCTACAAAAAGATTTCTAGTGGCAGTAGTTGGTCAGCCTTGTGATTCGTACACTGAATCTATCATCTGGCTACAGTTCTGAAATACCACCTCTGCAAGTCCTTGGAATGAGAAGGATTTAATCTTGAGTGTGCCCTTGGGTATAAGCAGAATTAATGGAAAAGACTGAGAAAGTCCTCAGTTCTGTAGTGGAAGGAAGTCACATCTGCTGTGAAACTTCAGCCATTTGCTTTTGCCTTGCTGATCAGATTTTCTGTCAGAATTTTTCATTGGTCAAATATTAGCTACCTAATGCATTTTCATGATGAATACTTATGGTAGGCAATAGGTTTGTTCACACTGATACTGATTTCTGCTACGTAACAAGCCAGCAAAGCTATACTTCGATATTATGCAACTGACTACTTCTTTGCAAAGAAGTCACGAATTGCCATTGCTTTTTTAATGTTTACAGCACACTGCAAATGTGATACTCGCTAAAATCTGTAACATGGAACTTCACAGAACATTTTGAAAATCCATACAGCTGGGCCTAGGGCCTCTCAATTTCACAGCACTTCTGTGATGTCTCTTGTCATACTGGTGTTAGATTCTGCAAAGCTGCATGTTTAGGTTGGCTTCCTTAGTCTGCTATGATGTGTCAACAATTAGCATCAAAACCAGGAGAAGGAGGAGGAGAGTGGAGAGCGTGACTTCTTCTTTGTCTCTCCAAGATGGAATTTTGGAAGGGGTGAGATTGATATTTTCATTTTGTCTTTGCATGTAACAACTCATGCCAGTCTGACCCCAAAGAGATTCCAGTCTCACCTACTTGACATTATGTGGACAGGTTCTACGGAGCCCACATTAACACAGATTCAAAGACAATTTTCCTAGAATCAGAAGGTTACTGCAACAATAAAACTAAGACAATTTCATCAAAGCAGATGAGGCTGTATGTTAAAAATAATAAGAAACAAAAATCTAAAATCTCTGCTTCACCAATTAAATGATTATACAGTCAGTGGAACTTTACTAAACAAATTAAAGGAAATTTCCATTAAGTTATTTGCCTCTTACCTCTAAAGTGGCAGTGACAATTTGAATTCCAATTGTAAAGAACTCAGGAGAAAAATCACTAGTCCGTAGGTGGAAAGCTACTATGGTAGAGAAGATGCGTATCATTGTTTCATCGCTAAAAGAATTAACAGTGCAAATGTTTAAGTGTCGCAAAAATCGAGGAGTAACAGAATTCCTTCCATCGCCTGGAGGCCCCATAGCAGCAAGGAACTGTGTATCAACAAGTTTAATTTTAGATGTGTCCTTCAAATCATACCTTCAAAATAAATTGCAAAATGACATTTAGATATAGTTACAGATACAAAACTTTCATTTCAGCTTAGATGCATCTATATTACAGAATACTCTCTGCATGTGTAACATATGTACTTAAAAATATATTTTAAAAGTACATTAAGAAAATAAAAAAATGCCTCACAAAAACCCCAAGAACAACTAGTCTTATAACTATGCACAAAATAATATCAACGCATCATATGCTGGCCTGAAAGATTATTTGTCTAAACTGGGTCACAAAAAACCTGATAGGAAATTTTGGAACAAGCATTTAAAACTGTACTGTGGGAAGATGTATCACCTCTATTCAAGAGCAACAGATAACTGAGCGGCATCTGGAATCACAAATGTCACGATATCGGAGAAGTGCCTTGAATCACAGAATAATTCAGGCTGGAAGGGATCTCAGGGAACCCCTTGTTCCAATCTTCCAGTCTAAGCAGAGCAAAAAACCTCAAAAGCAGGGAAGACCTTTAGCTTATTTTGCTTCGTGCCTATTACCAGAACTGATTTCATTGTTATTTTAAAAAAATATTTTGAAATGCTCTTAAAAAAAGCTGTGATGACAAATAGAATCTTGGATGACAGTAAAAACCAATGCAATGAGTAAAATCAAAATTTTATATAATTGCATAAATATATATACACGCACACATATATATGTGTACATTTATAACATTGCCAATTCACTCTGAGGAGGAAGAGAAAGGAAAGGAACAAGAAACTTCACTCGAAAAATAAAAACAATTAAAAATGCAAACATAAAAAAAATTCAAGTGTAAAAGAATTATTTTATTTATATATACAAATACTGCTGAAGTTCAGTAATAAAAACCTTCAAAAACACCCAAAACAAATTTGATTGTCAAGTTCTTAAATTAAAAAGTTAGCTAAAGAGCAATACAGAAGTTGCTTCAACTTTAAATATTTTTATATAAACCAGAGCTATCTGAACATCTACAAAGCAGAGTTTTGAAAATTAAATTCAAGTGAATAAATAACAGCAAATGCAGCAATAAAAAAGTTTCAATTACCAAAATCCATGGTCAAAGAACTGTCTTAAAAGTTCTATAGGAGGCTGTGCACCATACTTCTCCAAAGCAGGCATATTCATATCATCTACAAAAATAATGCACTTTTTTCCCACTGGAGAGCCAAAGACTCCTTTGCGCCTCTTGTCCAGCCTGGCCATAATAATGTTCTATAATGCAGATAGGAATATTCAAAACATAGATTAAATATTCATATATGTTGTATTTTTGAAATATAAACTATGTGCTCTACTAACCTGGGTCTGATCTGCAGTAGTTCGAGCTGAAAAATTAATGAAGAAGGGAAAGAAGCGCTCTTTTTCCAAGTTGTTCACTAACTTGTCCTTGACATATACAGATTTCCCAGTACCTGCTGGTCCCACTAAAAGCAAAGAAAGAAATAAAGCACACATGCTGCGGAAGTCTAACAAACTATAAACTAACCACAATTAGAAGTCAGTTTTTACTAACTTGCCCTGCTTGTTCCACTTCTAAAAACATTGTGTGCCTTAAGAAGAAACTAAAATGTTTTAACACATTCATATAACTCTCTCATAATTCTAGTTTGTTTTCACCAAGACGACAACGGGGGAAAAGACAAAGGGATGTTTCTCATTCCCTCATTCCACTGGCTTTGGAGTCAATATGAACATACATGGGAGTTAAATTTCTCCTGATAGGTCTTGCAATAGTTAAAACTTCATAAAATTTTCAGTCTTGAAATGTAACCTGAGGCTGGTTTGTATTTCATTCTCTTACACGACCTGATCACAGCTATTATAACCAGTTTTCATACGACTTATCAAAGGAAAAAAAAATACCTATATTTCATTACGAAAGAAGGAAAAGGGTACAAAACCTCTTTTGACCTCTTTTGTCATAACAACAGCATGAGAATGAGCGTATTAAAACTGGACTATAAACAAGGCTTCATAAAAAACCCACAAAACCAGACCTTAGGCAACAAATCGTGTTGTTTGTAGTAAATGTCTATTTTTAGCAGGCCAAATAAACTTTGAGGTCTTTATGAAAATAATAAAGTCAGTGGAAAGAATATGAGATATTTCTACCAATGACCAATATTTCAGAAGTTTGCGCTGAAGTAACTTACTTTCCATGGGTAATGAACAGCTCTATCAAATAGGTATACCGGACTGTATTCATAGTTGGGACTATAATATCCTGAATCTTCACATTTTTATCACTATAATGAATATCTTTAATAAAGCCATTCCAGTGAACACAACATCCTCTGCCTTTCAGCTAGGACAAAATACAGATGTAAAAAGAACAGTGTTATTTCTATACGTATGGAAGGTTCTCTCTACTACTTCACATTTTAAAAATAAAAATAATTCATTTTAATAAATTAATAAATGTTAAATGTTTCAGAAGTTCATAAACTTCATTTACTTTATCTTAGTAATAAGTGTTTAACTACATACCTAAGCTTAGATTCCTGTCTTTTCTAAAAACGTTTGGTTCAGCCAAAACAAACAAAAACACACAAAAAAGTAACAGAGGAACGTGTGCAAAAATCAAAAAATAGAAGTAGAATCTAACATTTCTAATGGCTACTAAAAACAAAATAGTAATATAAGCAAACTGCCTATGAACTCAATATCCTGCTTTCCTACTAGACAGTCCACATCTTTCCTTCCATACAAAGCCAGACTTGAGTCCATCGGCTTAGCTTTAGCTACAGAATAACTCTAATGTGGCAACTTTATAACTGATGTGTACATCTTGGTATTTTAAAAAAAATTTAGTCAGCACATGAGTATTCAAAACAGCAAAATACATGAAAAGTGCACTGTGGGATTTAATCCAACACCAACACTACAACATCCAACTTGCTTTATAAAGTTAAAACATCCACCTAGATGTATTTTCTAATAGTCTAAATCAAAAGAATCTACTTCAGTCAATGGAGAAGCAATCAACCACACCTCATACATGTAGTCATAGACCAAGCCTTTCTCTTCAATAGGACACTCCCATTTTCCCACACTTGTTGGTATAGGATTTGTTCCAGATTTCCCAGCCAAAGTTTCCCTCAAGAAATCATCAAAAATTATCTTGCTGTCACCATCACAAGTTCCACCAATGGACCAGATTGTGGCAAATGCAAAGCAACCCTGTGAGGTCAAAAAGACAAGCAACTATCTAAAAAGTCAATATATTATATGAACCTTGTACAGTTTGATTAGCAAATATAATTCTGAAAAATGCCATTAAGCAAATAGGTGTTACAAGTTACCCTGAAACAGCCCAACAGAATTAGAAATCTGACTAAAGACAGAGGAAAAAAAATCTTATTCAAGAATATATAAACACACATATGACAAAAAATAAAGGCCACTGACTAAAGCATTATGTCACATGACAAAGCCTGAGAAGAGTTCAACCATGTGGTCGCAGAAATTTTCTAATTACAAAACAGGATTTAGGAATTTTCTAATTCAATTTTAAATATATACTTTTAAATTCTGTTTTCTCCAGTTTTTCATAAGAACAGTCATATAAAGTCAGACAGACCATCCAAGTAATGTAACTCTCAGAAAACATTCTTCCCAAGGAAATTTTGCTCAAACAAGCCAATCAGTATTACATTACCACTTATTTCCTGTAAGGGTAACGAGACACGTTGCTTTAGTTAATTACTTGGTTTGTTAAAAAGCACATTTAACAAAAACACTATTTATCCCCGTTAATTGGAAAAATAGTAGAATACTAAATCATATTTGTTACTTGTAAGACTTGTGCCTCATCTGGGCATCTCCAAAGTTTGAGGGAAGGGAGCAAGGAGGTAGGAAAATTGTTTCACATGTTATTTTGGTTAGTCCAATTATTTTTTGAGACCAGCTGTATTGGATTTTCTGTAAGGGGTTTTGGGTTATTTTTTGGTAGCGGGGGAGCGCTATGGAGACAGAGCCGGGGGAGCTTTCCAGTAGCTTCTTACAGGGCTGAAATGCCAGACCCACCTCTGATCAGGGCCAAGACAATCAGCACCCCTGCAAATTCATGTATTCAAAGGGGGTACAGCACATGCGCTTTCCCTCTTGCACTGGCCCTGACCAGCATGGTCCTGGGTGAGGGTGGCACAGCCCTGGCCCTAAAGTAAGCTCAAGCCCCGCTGCAGCTGTAGCCCAAAAGAGAGAGAGCCAGGAACCTTTCAGAACTCTCAGAAGGGACCTGCAGCAGAGAAAGGAAAGGGATGCGAGAACAACTGTGCAGACACCAAGGTTGGCGAAATAAGAAAGGAGAAGGGGAGGAGGAGGTGTGTGGAGCCAAGGTTCCCCCTGCAACCTGTGGCGAGAGCTGCAGACCCGCCTGCAGCCCTGTGAAGGTTCACTGGTGGGGCAGATCCACATGAGCAGTGGCTGCCTCTGAAGAGGCTGTGACTCCGGGCAGTGTGTGCTGGAGCAGTTCGTGTGTGAGGGAACTGAGACTGTGGGCAGCCCCAGATTGGAGCTTTGTGGACTTGGACTGAGGCAGTTCGTGTGTGAGGGAATGGCAACTGTGGGCAGACCTACATCTGGACTTCAGTGGAAGACTTTTCTCCTGTGGGAAGGGTGCCACATGAAAGCAGAGGGAGACTGAGAGGAGTCTTCCCTATCCCCGCCACAAAGAGGAAGGAGTGGCAAAGACTACAGAGGATGAACTGACTGCAACCTCTATTCCCATCCCCCTGTGCTGCTGGGCAATGGTGGAGAGGGAAAGAAACTGGGAACAAAGCTAAGCCCGGGAAGAAGGGAGGGGTGAGGGGAAAGTGTTTGACTTTAAGATCTGGTTGTATCTCTCACAGTTCTACTCTGATGTTATTGGAGCAAATTAAAATTGTTTTGTTTTTCTCCCTATGATGAATCTGTCTTTTGCCCGTGACCGTTAAGTGGTGCGGAAAGCCTTCCCAGACCTTATTTTGTCTAGCCCCTTTTGTGGGCATTGTAGTACTCAGTTGTCCACTTGGCCTAAACCACGACATCAGCATAAGCAGAAATGGATACACATTTTTCTACAGTGCAAAAAAACCAACCATAATCCATGCACGGATGTTTCTGTTGGTGGGATCTTCTTGCACAGTCTGACATATCAACATTTCAAAAAGCTGTGTAAGAGCTACTACAACGTTGGCATTGCTTGTAGGTATCAGTTCCTAAGAGATGCAAAAGGATGAACACTTTATCACAGAACCACAGATTGTTACGAGTTGGAAGGGACCTCGAAAGCTCAT
>NW_010159233.1:0-3999 GCF_000695765.1 Mesitornis unicolor
TTTGAGGACGTTTTGCCCTAAGGAAAGGGGGCCAGTGGAAGCAGACAGAGAGAGGCTGGGCTGAGTGTGGCGGGAAGACCAACTGCAACCCCCACTCCCATCGCCCTGCGCCTCAAGGCAAAGGGGGAGGGGGAAGGTGAAGAAACTGGGAACAAAAGCTGAGCCTGAGAAGAAGGGAGGGGTGGGGGGAAGGTGTTTTGATTTTAAGATCTGGTTGTATCTCCCATTGTTCTACTCTGATGTTGGTAATAAATTAAAATTGTTTTGTTTTTTTATTCCTTATGATGAGTCTGTCTTTTGCCCGTGACCTTTGTAAGTGGTGAGAAGCCCTCCCAGTCCTTATTTTGACTAGCCCTTTTTGGGGCATTGTGGTGCTCAGTTAAGCACTGGGCCTAAACCTCGACAAGCATCAACACCAAGGCATAACTACCAACATGAAGATTCAATCAGATGCATTTTAGAGTACATACTTTCTTAAAATATTTCCTTCAGTAAAGGAAAAGAATCATTAGTAAAGAACTAATAACAAGGCACCAGTTTTGCTTGAGTCAGGCCTAGTAATCAAATTCTACAACAGAGGTAGAAGAGAGAATGAAAGGGCAGTATTACAAGCACACAGTTGAAAAGTTTATGGTCACATTGCAATACTCTCTCCAAGTAAGGGCTTCGTCCAGTCTGATGAACACTACACTGTCTATTTTCTGTGTCCATTCTTAAGATTTTTCAGCAGGTCTGTAAGTTTATTTCTTTTAACTTTTAAGGGTGCATTTCAATTCTTTTGAGGATGGTTGGCCTTTTCTTCTGAAAGTTTGTAAAATACTGTTTCAAAATCTTACAGAAATTACTCAAAGGAACATGTGTTTGGTCCCTGTAATATCCAATACGGATAAGACGCAAAGTCACTTTAACACATTTTGGAATTGTATGCATTGATTTATTTCCTAACAATGAAAATACATCAAAGTTCCTGAGTTTCAGGATTTTGCTATGAACACAACAGAAACAGTCTAAGAACAGCAGCATATTCCTTTGATGGAAGAATGGTCAGGTCATTTCTTCACAAATCCTCAATAAAATGTGTACTTTCCATCGGAAAATGAGTTGAATAAATTGATGCAAATACTGTTAGAATTATTTCTCTGCTTGTATGAAAAGGAATCTCTAAAAAGTTCTGAATGCTGTAGACCTGAAATTAAAATGTAATATTCAGATTTCCTCTCAGAGAGAATAATTTTGTGTTTTCTGGCTCTAATAGAATTCTCTTGCATGGTTTGCATAACTTTGGAGAGGTTTTTAAAGAACCTTGTTGTTCCCTTCCTTTATTCAATAAATGCTTTTAAGAAAGGAATCAAACATGAGTTGAGAAGCTTGAAATTTAAGTAAAGTCATCTTCATAGGACTTTCATTCCCCTCCTCTTGTGTCTTGTGATGGACAGAATCTCACATAAGAATGCTGACAGTAATTAAATATAAACTTGGAAGACAGAGGAGTTTACTTTATTTTGTGATCAAAATCTTTATGATCATTCCAGAGAGCCTGAGGCATTCTGTATGAATACAGTATGAAAGTAACAGGCAACTCAGCTTGTCAGTGTTTCAACTTTTTCTGGTTTTTTGACTCTTATATGAGGAAACATGTCATTGTGAACAATTTCTGCTTAAGAATACATGCTTTAATACCACTAAATGTATATGGCTTCAGAAATATATGAAATAAAACTTAAATGGTAAAGATGAGAAAATAGGATCGACCTTTGAAAGTTTCCTTACACTTCAAAATCCAATCGACTCCAGACTCTTCTTTTGTTAGACCCCTGTGAATCAAACCACTGTAGAGGCAGATGGATTCAAATGCCTGGTGAGCTTCCAAGCGATGTAGTTCCCAAGGATGCTGCAGGGCAGAGAAGCCTTCTAAAGCAGCTGTGACAGCAGGAAAGGTTACTGACCACCCGCCATCCAGCTGCTTGTCACTGCCTGTCAATTGCATTAGCACTGCTTTTAGATCTTTTAGTTGAATCGCTTCCTAAATAATTTCAATCTAAGTGAGCCATTGTTAGCATAAACAATTTAAACAATGTTGTTTATTAATATCCATCATTTCAACAGAAATGCAGGGCATAGGTTTGTGCATACTGGGAAGTGTAAGGGTAACGCCTCTCAACAGTACTATGTAAAATCTGCAATAAGAGGATTTGTTTAATCTGATGGGGGAAGAAAAGAGAGACTAAAGATCTCAAACTTATTTTATTTCATTATATTTACTTACCCTTGAGTTGATATATTTTCCTACTAACTTTTTTAGAGGCAGACTGTCTTGAATTGTTGGGGAAAAGTTCATGCCACCCACAGACTATGCAGAGATTTCCTAGTAACGTTCCACTCTGGCATGCTTGCACATGTCACATTGTAATTATTGTAACAGCAATTAATGAAAGCATATACAAGAAGGGAAGGAAAACGTCCTTGTTATCTCACTTTCTTTTAATCTAATAATTCTCATTATCAAAAGTGGATGCTTAGAAAAACTATTTTGTGTCAGTTCTCATAACACATATCAAAAACAGACTCAAAAAAAGAGACTTCATACTGCAAATTAGAGCCACCAAACACAGCCACATGAAAACGAAGTAAACGGCTATGTATCAAAGTACGGTTTGATAATAATCAGCCCACAACAGTAAACATAATTTCACAATCCCAGCTCTATAGTGGGCATAACTAACACAAAAACCCTCCAGTTGTTAAAATAACTGAAGAAATTAGATTATATCATGCCTATCGAATTTATGAAATTTTCTCCACAGGTACTTTTTTCCCCACTGAGTTTTCTCTTATGATCAGAACAAAAGAAATTTAATTTAATTTTTCCTCTTTTTTATTAGGTTATCAATAATAACAACTTATAACATTTAAAATGATCAGAGCAGAAATACACAGATAAAGCAAAAGCCAGTACCGTAAAGAAGATCACATTTACAAGTGGGAAAGAATGATAGAAGAAATAAAATCAATTCAGGAAAAGGTTCCAAACTTTTGCCCACTTTCACAAATAATCAAATATGATCCATAAAATCCTGTATTTTGGTATCAACTGATATTATGTGCTTTTACAATTTATGTTACTTACTCATAAACCCTGTAGAAAAAAAAATAGGAAAAACATGACAATAAAATGGTAAGTTAACACAAAGCACCCATGTTTTAACTGCACAAACATTTCTGTAACACTTGATAAGAGTCTTATATTCCTATATATAACATTCAAGCCAGTTACTTGAGTTGATGCTGACTGCCTATCTTCTGCAAAGCTGTGGTATCTGCAGAATTACCTGCAAGTCCAAGCCAACATCTTAGAAAGTGATGAACTCTCTTCCCACCTAATTTCTGTACTAATGCAAAAAGGCAAACTAAACAAACTTCTCATTTGAAGACATACATTTCCTCCAATTCATCCAAGTGTAGAGAAAGAATAATATTACTGAATACAACAGAACTAAACCACTGAAAAATTGAGTTAAACACGAAGAGAATCAGTCCACAATGGCTAATTAATATACACACTAGAGTGTGCTATTGTATATAAAATACAGATTGGTCACTATTACTGTTCACATAAAATAAGAATGCGAGCTCTTCACAACTAAGACACCAGATTGTCTCCAGGTCTACAGCAAAGCAAGTATTTTCACTTTGGTCATACCACCAACATCCCAGTGAAGGATACAGCTGAGAATCTAAAGATAAGAACAACCATTTCTAACAAAAAGGGAAGAAAGATCTCAGATTTCACTGTATAACCAAAAGAATATACAGTATATGTGCAACCTTAAGCTCACCACAGGGACCAGGGAGACACTATTATTTATTTTATACAAGTAGATATCATTGCTACCTGGAGTATACAACAATAGAAGGCTTTGGAGTGAATAATGAAGTGAGGTAGTGAACAAACTTTCATGAGCAACTTCCTAATACAGTGGTGAGGGCATTTCTTGCTGA
>NW_010159233.1:4030-12643 GCF_000695765.1 Mesitornis unicolor
GCCAGAGCTGAGTGGGTGTGAATGGATCAGCTTGCCAGGAGACATTATAACTGATCAAATGTGAAAAACTGTGTGAAGGAAATACTATGGAAGAGCCTGTACATGCCCCAAACTGAAACATAATTATAGCTCCCATACCACACATAACTAAATTCTTCAAGCATTCGCAGTGTATAACATGGATCTCTACCCTGTCGCATTTAAGACGTTAATATGGTGTGAAGAACAATTACAGTTTAAATCTACTCATTTATTCTACAGGTTGTAAATTTAGAGACTCTCCACTGAGAAGAACATTAAAGAAAAAAAACCAATAGCTACCTCACATGCAGAACAATCTGTTAACTAAGTGTTCTTAGTATTAATAAACATTTTGCTAGCAAAATTGTATAATATGGTAAATAGCACAGTACATTTGGCTCTGGAAGACTTCTCTGACTGCCTTCAGGTTTCTAAAACATTACATAGACTAGTCACTTCTTTGGGATAGAGCTATAACTATGTCAGGGCATTTTATGCCACTAATGCTTTCCTACCTCCCCACAAAATCTAGATTATCCAACTCTAACCATTCTATAATCCTATATAATAGCCAAAGAAAGCAAAGAAGAAAGTGCAAACAGAAGAACACTCCCAGGGAAGCTGACGAAAGAGAATGTTTCTGCTAAACACAGTAAGCATGAAAGGAATTCTTAACTTCCTTAGGACATTGTCATGTCTTTTATCTCAAGACCATCCGTCTTCAGATTAAATTCCACCACTGTTCATGAAGAAAAAAATATTAACTTGGAAAAGGGTTGCCAGCTATCATCAATACTAATACTGAAGCCAGCTGTAATACCCAACACAATTAATATACTACATATTTTTAAAGTATATAAGTATTTATATATTACTCTACTATAGTATACTATATTACTATATAAAAATATTAAATAGTAAAAAAAGTAAATAAGGACAGTTTTCCTTGTTTCTCTAGATAGGAAACTGACCTGCAGACTGCAAAGGGACAATAAAAGGCTGCAGAAGATTAGGTTAACTAAATGAGCAGGAAGTCAAGCAAAACTGCCAAGAGGTCTGCATGGATAAACAAGGAGCTCCTGGCAAAACTCAAAAAGAACCCCAAACCCAGGAAGCACGCACAGGTTGGAAGTAGGGACATATAACCTGGGAGGAATACAGAGACATTGTTCAAGCATGCAGAGAAGAGGTTTGGAAAGCCAAAGCCCAGCTGGAATTGAATCTGGCAAGGGATGACAAAGACAACAAGAAGGGCTTCTATAAGTAAAGATGACAAAAGCCAAGTTAGGGAAAATGTGGGCCTGCTGCTGAAGGAGATGGTGGACCTGGTCACATAGGACATGGAAAAGGCTGAGGCACTGAATGCCTTCAACTAGCAAGACCAGCCTTCAGGAATTTCAGAGACCAGGGAAAAGTCTGGAGCAAGGATGACTTACCCTTGGTGGAAAATGATCATGTCAGGAAATACTTAAGCAAACTAGACATAAGTTTATCAGGTCTGATGGGATGCACCCACAAGTGCTGAGGTAGCTGGCTGATGTCATTGTGAGGCTACCCTCAATACTCTTACACTGATCATGGGGACTGGGAGAAGTATCTGAGAACTGGAGGTAAGAAAATGTCTCTCTTGTCTTCAAAAAAGGGCAGGAAGAAAGACTCAAGGAACTACAGGCTGGTCAGCCTCACCTCAATACCTGGAAAGATGATGGTGGAGCTAATCCCAGAAATCATCTCCAGGCACAGGAAGGATAAGGAATTCTCCAGGAGTAGTCAGCATGGCTTCACCAAAGGGAAGTCACGCTTGACCAACTTGATCACCTCCTGCGGTGAAATGACTGGCTGTGTAGATTAGGGGAGAGCAGTAGACAATGTCCACCTAAACTTCAGTAAGGCCTTTGGCACTGTCTCCCATAAGATCCTCACAGAGGAGCTGTTGAAGCTTGGGCTGGATAAGCAGAAAATGAGATGGACTGAAAACTGGCTGAATGGCCAGGCTCAAAAGGTGGCAATCAGTGGCATAAAGTTTATAGCTGGAGGCCAGAAACTAGCGGGGTAACCCAGAGGTAAATGATGGGTCTGATCCTGTTTAACACCTTCATTAACAATGTGGATGATACGGCAGACAGTACCCTCAGCATGTTTGCAAACAACACAAAACTAGGGGGTGAGGCTGATATGCCAGACAGTCAAGCTGGCATGCGTGGCAGGCTGTAGAAATGGCATGGCAGTAACCTCATGAAGTTCAACAAGTTCAAAGTCCTGCAGCTGGAGAGGAACAACGCCATGCACCAGTACATGCCAGCGGCCACCCATTTAGAAAGTGGCTTTGCAGAAAAGAACCTGAGGGGTCCCAGTGAACAAGAAGCTGGATGTGAGCCAGCAATGTGCCTTCATCACAAAGGCGGCCAACAGAATCCTGGGGGGCATTGGGCAAAGTACTGACTCCAGGTCAAGGGATGTGATCCTTCCGCTCTACTCAGCACTGGTGAGGCCACACCTGGAGTACTGTGTCAAGCTGTGGGCACCCCAGGACAAAAAAACCACATGGATGTACTGGAGAGAGTCCAACAAAGGGTCACAAGGATGATGACAGCACTGGAGTATCTTTCACATGAGGAGAGACTAAGAGAGCTGGGACTGTTCAGTCTAGAGAAGAGAAGGATCAGAGGGATGTAATCCATCTATATAAATCCCTGAAGAGAGTGTGCAAAGAGGATGGAACCAGGCTCTCTTCAGTGGTGAAAATGATGAGACAAGAGGTAATGGGAACAAACTGAAACACAGGAGGCTCTGTCTGAACATCAGGAAATGCTTTTTTACAGTAAGGGTGATCAAGCACTGACACAGTTCACCCAGAGAGGTGGTGGAGTCTCCCTTCCTGGAGATATTGAAAAGCCATCTGGACGCGGTTCTGGGCAACTGGCTCTAGGTAGCCCTGCTTGAGCAGGGGGGTTGGAGTAGATGACCTCTCGAGATCCCTTCCAACCTCAGCCATTCTGTGAATCACAAACATAATTACCAAGCCCTAAGCTACTAGGCATCAATCATGAGGCTACTTGTTTTTCCTCAAAACTTTTCCACAGAAAGTACCAGAAAGAACTTGTACTACAAATCAAACAACAGTGGAGTGCAGCATATTTATCAACCTATCACAGGTGAACTCTTCCAAAGAGCTCATTACCTACAGTTCACTACAGTATACATGCTGTTTTCCAGTATTTATTCTGGATACAACCTTATATTCTTAGTTTCAAACATATGAAACTTCAAAACCTTACAGTGAATAGCAATCAAACCCACCATTTATATTAACAAAACTGTAATTGAACTAAAGATATCTTCTGTGCCAAAAATTGGTAACATTTCCTTATGCAGCTTTGTTAACCTTTGAGAAGTCACCAACATATGGTGTAGAAATATAACTAACTGAAATAATGCATATTGAATTTTCATAGAGTTGTACTATTCAGAACACATAATGATGTTCCTAGCACATTCCTAGAGGATAGCTTTAGTCTTTCCGTGTATGTTTAAACACCCAAGATGACTACAAAGAAACTTGACACTCAGTTCAATAGCTTCAAAAGCATGCAGGCAGAAATTCCACTTAAGCATCAATAAAAACTTTCTAAGATTTAATTCTATAAGACACAAAGTAACAACACATGGCACCATTGTATGTAAAGACTCTGAGATTAACGTATCTTTGAATATTTTTTCAGTGTAATATAACAACAAATTGTTTTCATCCTTCCTTGGTTTTGCAGTATAGAAAATTATGTTGAAGTATAATGTAAACAATACTATTTACTACAGAATCAAAAGAAAAAGAAGTTACATCTTTATATTTGAATATCCTTTTCATTTTTAGTACATGAACTATTTTCTTTGTCTGCCTCTTGATACAAAGCTCAAGAAGCAAACAATGGTGATATACTCACAATTTCCTCAAATCTTAACTCTTCTTCTGAATACATTTGTAAATACATTTTGGAACATTAAAAAGATTCCAAAATCAGACATATTATCTGAAAACCAGCTGATCAACAGCTATTTTTCCATGAAAGTACAAGCAAAGCAGCTCCAGCATAATGTGATTGCCATATTTATCCACGGCTACAAACATTTTTGTTTATTTGCTTCCTGAAGAAAATGGACAAAGGCTATGTTGTTGAAGTTGAACAAAAATGACAGAACCAGCAGGACAATCAGACAGACAAGTAATCATCTTTTCACCAAGCTGCTGTAGTTGTTCCATTAGAAAGGTGACAAGAATTTAGATCAGAAGACAAAATGAAGAACAGTTTGGGAAACAGAGAATCAAACCAAGGAATTTGAGATAATACAAATGCCAAGAAAAACAGGTACTGAAGAAGAGAACACCAAAGCCTTATGTAGACTTGCTCAGCTTCGGATCTACAGGACAAGCCTCTCTTGACCTCACTGTTCAAGACAAAAGAGGTTTATGAAACAAAACAGAACACTTGTAAGTTAGACCATATTACTCAACCCATTATGCAACCTGCATCTGCAACTTACTCCAACATTTTCCTTGCATTCAGTGAACTGCTATCAAATTGTAAACTTCTGGATTAAATTGCTGGTTGTTTTACATACCTGACAAATTCAAAAATAATCTAAGCATGTAGAGGAAAAAACCCACAAATCAACAAACAAAACAAAGGAGACATAAGTTACACCTTTGCCAAAGACAACAAAAAAGTAAATCAAGAAAGCAGGAGAACTAACTTCTCACTTATTTTAAGATACAATAGTATTACTTCGGTTTCTGAAAGAAAGGGTTTCTTGCTTAACCTCGGAAAAGTTCTAACTAGAGGGAAGCATCTCCCACAGCACTGAAAAAGGTACCCAGATCACAGACACACAGACTTTATATGAAGTTCTTCTCAAGTCTTCTTGTGTATCCTAGGGAACTAGTCATTCATTTCCACATTCTGAAGGACTATATTTTGCTTACTGTAAAACCTCACACAGGACGTAGATATACCACACTGTACAAGCTTCTACTGGAACAAGGCAGATATATTTTAAAACACCAGAAAAGTTATATTCCATATGATAGTGATTTCAGTTTACAGTAAACTGATACTCTGATTAAGGTAACATTTCACATACTGCATTTTTGGTTCAGGCATTGCTGGCCCTGCCCTTAATTGCTAATATCTTTTTGCTGGCAATGAGGTAGACCAGATTGTAGTAAAATATTCCAAATAGTTCAGTTCAGGGAGTGCATTTGAGTTACGACTTTAGTGACTGGGAGTGGGCTATTTGTTTTTCTCAGATTATGACTGAAGTATTAAATCACAAAATCACACAATTATTCAGGTTGGAAAGGACCTCTGGAGGTCATCTAGTTGAACCTCCTAAAGCAAGATCAATACTGAATTCAGACCAGATTGTTCAGATCCTTGTCTAGCTGGACCTTGAAAACATCCAAGGATGGAGATTTCACAACCTTGCTGGCTAAAACATCTCAATGCCCATCTTCATCACAAAAAATATTTATACCTTATACCAAGTTGCAACTTCCCATGTTTCAATTTATGACCATTTCCACTCACCCTCCTGCTATTCATCTCTGCAGAGCCTGACTGGATCCATTTTTCTGACAACTTTGTAGGTATTGGACATCTGCTATTAGGTTCCCCCTAAGCTCTTAAGAGAACTTCTCCAGGTTGGTATCTACAATGCCAAGTTAAATAATGTACACTGCATTCCTCTCATCCAGAGTCTCGATGTGTCATCACAGAAAGCAATCAAGTTGCTCAGGCATAATTTATCTTTTGGTAAATAAATGCTAGATATTCCCAATTACCTTCTTCATGTGCCCAGAAATGACTGCAAGAGCACCCACACCATGATTTTCTCAAGGACCAAAAGGCTGGCAAGTCTGGATCCTTATGGTAGCCTTCTTGTCTTTTTCCAATTATCAGAGACTTTCCTCATGTATGTGGGTATGCAAGGAACTTTTCCAGTATACAAAGTCTTTCACAAGGAAAGAACTGACACTCCACACTCCCCCTCTCCCTCCAAAAAAAAACCCAAAAAAACCGCCAATATAAAAACAAAGCCAAAACCCTGACTAACAACTTCTCTCCTGCCAAAACAGGGAACAGAGAAAAAGTGACATAAGTAGAATTAAAATGGATAAAATTTCATTTTTGTCTTCGTAGTCTTTCCTTTACCCACTGTCTGAGTTTGAGAACCACACTCCATTCCAAGACTTGCACATGCATAGCTTGAAGCAGTGACAGACTTTTCCATTACTGTATCTAACACTCATTCATTCCCTAGATCTTTTTCACTTTGCCATTATATTGTTTCTAGAACATACTCTTCCTCACCTTCCCTCCAACAGTGGTAAAACCATGGTTCTCATACTTGAATTTTTTTATTTTGGACAAGAAAACCTTCACACCTCCCTTCTTTAATCTATTTGATATGCTGCAGTTTAAAAAAAACAAAGCAAAACAAAAATAACCTGTTCTGGTTTGATCTAAATAGAACTTATTTTCTATTCAGTGATTTTACTTTTCACCTCAGACTCTTCTAATTGGCTGTACTTGCTGAAACTAACGGCATGTTTTTCCAGAGAGTGTGTACCTTTACAAGTGATAATGACAAGGCCACTCTCTCACCATGGGTGCCGTATCTGCACCTTCGGGAAGGAGCAGACCCAAAACTGACCAACTAGGTATTCCATCCCACGTATGTCATACACAGTGTAAAGCTGAGAGATCATGAGTGTCTCAACCCTTTCAATCTTGGATTCTTCCTTCCATCTCAGCCCCTTCTCTGCCCTCTGCTCTTCTTCTCCTGCAATGGCTGAAGTCAGAGCAGAACCCTGCTAGTTCGTCTGCCTCCAATCCTGATCCGTGTGCTCCTGCATCCTGCTCCCACCTGCTGCTGGGTCCAGTCTAGGACTTTTCCAGTGCCCTGCTCCGCAGAGCCTCTGGTGACGTAATCATCATTGGGGGGGGATTTTATATTGATTTTATATATATTTGTATATATTCCATTATTTTCCTATTTACATTATTATCCTGTAGTATTAGTATTATTGCTTCATTACATTTGTTAGTTTTATTTTCCAACCCATAAAGTCTCTCTCCCTTATTCACTTTCTCTTCCCTTCTGAGGAGGGGAGAGGTGTTAATAGGGAGTGGCTGTCCAGGATTTAATAGCCAGCCCAGCCCTAAACCATGACATAATCCAAAACCCACACTACCCGAAACTCCACAAAAAACCCCAAATAGAGATCACACTTTCCCCCTCAAAATAAAAAAAATAAATAAAAAAGAATCAAGAGTAGGATGCAATAAAATCAGCAAAAACCCTCCTGTTGCTGAAAAACAGAGAGAGAAGCAAAGGGATTCTCATTTGGACACAAATATCACTCCTCCTAACTCTACAAACTAAGACCATAAACACACCGTCACTTTTGAAAGTCCCTTGAATCCTTTCTACAAATCAGCTGGCAGAAAAAAAAGAAACGAGCTCAGGCTTTCTTTGTTGTATAAGATAAATTAAAATCTAAATAGATTTTAAAAGGCTGTAGCATTGGGACTATATCTGATGGGAAGCTTTAGCTGTATTTTAACTTTGTTTGAACCTTCTCAGTATTTTACACTACGTCAGACCTCCTACAAATTGGCTAACCTCAATGAGAAAAATCATGATTAAGACACGTTCTTGTTCTGAGCAGCTTCTCTCTTCACAGGGGCACAAGCATTGCTTACGGTAAGGCTCTTGACTAAAAGTCTTTTCAAAAAGTGAAAGCAAATCCTGCTGGGATATAGCCTTCCTCAACTGGATGCATGCAGATTTATTAAGCATATGTAAAAGTATATAAAGACTCGAGGCCACATTTAAAAACTTGAAGTAGTGCAGCAGAGACTAAAAATACAAAATATCAAAAAAATAATAAAGTGTTAAAGAAAAATATGAATCATCCTGAACACACTCATTGTGAATGCACAAATGGAGACAGGCAGTAGCTGTTATGCACTTGTGACACACTGAACATAATTTAGTCAATGCACAGCTCAGGCCAGCTAGAAAGAAATCAGGATAGGAATCTTGTTTCAAAAATAAAAATAAATAAATAAAAAATTTACTTCCACATACTTACACACTTGAAAAATGAAAGTTGTCTAAGCACAATTTCTTGCATGCATCTTTAAAATCAGAGAGCTAATAGAGGGACATAACTGTAAAAGAATAAATGCTAGGCATGCTATATGATTGTAACTGAATACTGTAGTACAAGGCAAGTTAGGCATTCAAAGCGGTTAAGTAACAGCACAATAGTGTAATAGAAGTACATTGAACACAGAATATTTTTTAAATAAAATTAGCATGCTTAGTCTTATATCCACTCTTCTAATTAATAATTCCAAAACAAGAAAGTAAAATAATAAAAAATGATTTAAGTTCTAGAGGAAAACATAATGGCAAGGGAGCAGAATCTTTTCCTAACAGAAATAAAAAGTTATTTTTTCTGACTGTGGAAAAATAATTTAGAGGAAAGAAGACATTCAAACTGAAGGGGGATGGGGGGAGGGGGTGCGG
>NW_010159234.1:0-315 GCF_000695765.1 Mesitornis unicolor
GGCCGGTCCCCGCGGGCATCCCTCGGTCGGGAGCTCGGGGGCCGAAGGGACCCGGACCTGTGTGGGTGAGCCGAAGTGCCATAATTTCCCTTTTAGTACCATTTCCCCCTGGATCTTGCAGCGGAGGATGCGGGTTTAAGGCATAATATTGTTTATAGAGGGAGAAAGATAAGGGGTGACATTTTTGGGGGTGTTGCAGTGTGTTTCTGTGCTGATGCAGGCGCGGGGCTGTCCGATCTTCGCACGCATTTATTTGCCACAGTTCTGGGTTGCTGTGGCGGGCGGGGGGGCTTGGGGGGGGCGGGGCGGGGGCGG
>NW_010159234.1:335-10253 GCF_000695765.1 Mesitornis unicolor
TTTCTTTAATCTCCCTGATAACGAGCTGCTTTGCGAGCACTTCACTGCCCATTTCCTTTGCTGTGGGAAATTTCCCGTCCAGCCCAGGCTGCTGCCTTGGGGTGAGGCAGAGGATGCTCCCTGTCCGGGACACGGCCCCATCGCTGAGCTGTGATCCATGGGGTTTTCTCCTCTTGCGTTGTTCATGGCCCGAGCAGCAGAGTTAACGCTCCGCAACGTGACCCAGATGGCACATGAGGAGGAAGGTTGTCATCGTCCCCGGGGATGGGGACACCTTGGGAAACACAGGGCTGGGCAGGCGGGGGAGAAGGGATGGGGATGGGGTGAACTCCCAGGCTGTACGCACCCTCGTGTCGGATTAGGGACCAGGGCAGCCCCGGGCAACTGAGGCAGTGGCTGCGTGCCGTGGCTGGACTGTCCCATCACACACAGCAGCAAGGCCAAGCATGCGGTGGCCACGCTGTGGCCCCAGGCTTAGGAAGGGCCATCACTGCTCGCTGATGTGTTTCTGCTCCGTTTTTCACCTGCCAACCTGTGGTGTAACAAAAACCTCTCCGCCAACGTGCACAAATACCATGAGACAGCACAAATGTCTAGGAAAACAAAGTCTTTTCATCGGGCGAGTGAGCAGCGGTGGTGACGGTGTGTGACTGCTCTGTGTCACGGTGTGTGACTGCTGTGTGTGCAGTGACTGCTGTGTCCCCACAGAGCAAGCTGTGCATTTTGGCAGTGTCAGGCCCGGGAGGCTGGGGTGGTTTTGTTGCCGAGGGACCACCCCACGGCCTCCAGCGCCGCGCTGGGTTTTGCCTGTGCCTTTACTTCCTTCAAGCGGCAGCTGCCGCAAGAAAATCCCGGAGAACAGGCACAGCCAACGCCACCGTTTCGTAACGCGGGAGTCTGATCTCACTCCAGGTGGAGGAGTTTCACCCGGGACCGTGCTGGGATGAGGCAGGGCCGGACTGGTGGCTGCTGGGGAAGGCGAGGACGCCTCCCTCGCCACTGAGGCAAACCCGGCAGAGCCAGGCACAAGGAGCTTTTAAGGCGGCTCCAGACACCGTGCAGATGTGGGTACCCCCAGGACGTTGGTGGTGGTTGTTTGTGTACCCAGGGAGGGTGGGTGCTGTTGTCCCTTATTTGTCACCCATCCACTGCAGGTGCAGGCCCTGATGGGGAACAACAGGACCAACCCTGCACTGTACCCGCACCAAAGAGCCCCAGTGTCCGGGCACTGAGTCACTGCACAGGGGCAAGGACCCCAGGAACAGGGACTTCAGCGTCCGATCACGCAAGACTCCTGGCACAGAGTGGCTTCCAGCAGCGAGGGAGGAGCAAGCAGTCAGTTTGGAAACGTCCTGCAAACAAAGGTGAGAAGAAACTTATTAAAATGAAGTAAAAGTTTGGGAAAATGTCATCTAAATATGGTGAAATGCAGCTCTTGCTTAATGCCATTTCTGTTATTAAATGGCCTATTTAAAAGCACAGCTCATGCCTAGAGGAGACGTAAACCTGGGTCCTGCACACTGCTGCTGTGTCAGGATGGCCCCTGCAAAACCTGGGCCTGTTTGCTCACCTGGATTGCCAGCGCATCCTCCTTAAATTGGGGTTTTAAATTTTGGAATCCATGTGTTTTCATGATGGGACAGGGATGCTTCAGGCATCCTGCGTGGGGATGCTCTGCCAGCCACCTCTGTCCCCGTCCCCATCCCCATCCATCCTCATCCCCATCCCTGTCCGCATCCCCATCCCAGGTTGCCAGGTCAATGAGCACCCCAGGGGCTCTGTACCCCAACCACATCCCCATGTGCCCGTGTGTTCTCAGTTTTAATCTGATCTAAATCTTTCATTGACTTTCTTAAATGGCAGAAAATATTTACTAGTTTGTCTTGCCAGTCTCTCTGGATTTAAATGCATTTCAATGTACTTCGGCTGGGTCTAACATCGCAGGTAACAGGGCGTGCAATGGAAATCATCTCTGCATCACAGTGAGGCATCATAAAATCTGCTGGGTTTATACTGCTATCAAACTCTGTATACGGTTTAAATCTGCAGAACGTCCTCAGCACCTGACTCGGGTTTGTTTTGAAATCCTGCCTGGGGATAGTAAGATTTAGTAGCACAAATTCTCACCTTAAAATAGCAGCACAAGATGTTCTATTTGCTCACAACGTGAATGCGAAATATGCGGCATCCCTCAGACCGCAGCCATACCGATAGTATCTGAGGGCAAAGGAATTCGGTGGGGAAAAAAGAACAGCCCGGGCCGTTGTTGCTGCTGGGGCTGGGAAGGGGCTCCAGGCCCCCATCCTGCCCCCACAGCCCCGTGCTCTGCGGTGCCTTTTGCTTTTAACCACTGTTGTCTTCGGTACTGTAATAGATTGAGCACCCAGCGCTGTCAGCGTGGATTGCACCCAAAGCAGCCCCTGGGGGGGTCCCACTGCTCCGGACAGAGGTTTTGGATGATGCAGGGATGCGTCTGCATGCAAACACGACCTCCTAAAACCTCTGCACACAAACACTGACTCCCTAAAACCTCCTCTTGTTGGTTACCTGCCCAGCCCATGGCCAGCACAGGGCAAGTGACTGTGGCCAGGTCCAGCGGGTCCGGGTCACCAAAGTCCCATGGGGGCAGCAGGGACCTGGCAAAAGCAGTCGCCACTTTTGAGACTGCAAAGCACAAACCTCCCCATTTCGCTCTCAAGGGGACACAGACAGGGCCCTGCAGAGCATCGGCTCTGAGCCCCTGGGCTGTAAACCCATGGTTGTGCCACCCCATAACACCCGAGGCTGCTCAGTGCCACCCCTGTCCCTCACCATAGATGCCCTGGTGCCTCTCTCCCACTCGCAGGGCCCATGAACCTGAAGAAGTATTTCATCCGGGCGCTGCACCGCCTGCAGAAGGGCCCTGGCTACACCTACAAGGAGCTGCTGGTCTGGTACTGCGACAACACCAACACCCACGGCCCCAAGCGCATCATCAAGGAGGGCCCGAAGAAGAAACTCGTCTGGTTCTTCCTCACGCTGCTCTTCGCGTCCCTGGTCTTCTGGCAGTGGGGGATCCTCATCAACACCTACCTCTCCTACAACGTCACCTCGTCCCTCTCCATCGGCTTCAAGACCATGAAGTTCCCAGCGGTCACCGTCTGCAATGCCAACCCCTTCAAGTAAGTTTGGCTTTGCCCAACTGACCCACTCACGCGTCAACACCCCAATTACACCACCAGGAAGGTTACTGGGACCCGTTCCTGTCTCAGACACCACGTTAGGGGTGGAAATGATCCATTAAATCACCCAACGGTGCTGAAAACCAAGGGGAACGATCCCAACTCAGCTTCGCCTGCATGATTCCCTGCGTCTCCTCCCCTTCTCAGTGAATCCAGACATGGTTGTTGTGTCCCTGCAGACTTTCCCTGGCTCAGGGAAAACTTGAGGTTCAGCTCGAGCCAGAATCAGCCTCTCCATCTGCCCCCACCATTCCGTGACCGCTCCTCTTATCGCTGCACTCCACCATCAAGAGCTGCTCAAACAGCAGCACCGGCCGGGCTCTGCGCTGCTTTAACCCCACTGTCGTTTTGATGCAGTGACCGGGTTTTGTTACACTTGCTTTAAACTTATATCCGTGCAATAGCGTAGCCCAAGGCAAGGTGCTCTCGTCCAACACACCGGAATTTGTTGGTTTGTTTCCTTTCTGGAGTTGTTTTGTGTAAACTCCGGTGAGTTGCTGCCACACAACCACCTCAGCTCCGCGCTGGCAGGTTCACCGCGCTTTTTTCACCTCACGCTGCTTTTCCACCCAGTCACAGGCTGGGATGCTGTGTCCGAGGTCCCTGGGATGGTCCAGGCCATGGGGGTGGTAGGTGAGTCCCTGCACATCCCCATCGCCCTGGCACCGCCTGGTCACCCCCTTGTCCCGCAGGTACTCGGAGGTGAAGCATCTGCTGAAGGAGCTGGACAGGCTCATCGAAGCGGCGCTGGAGAGGATCCTGCAGCCCAAACCGGGCAACGGCAGCGAGAGCATCTCCCCCCCGCTCGACCTGCGGCTGTGGCACCAGATCCCGCTGGTCCTCATCGACGAGCACGACAAGGACAACCCCGTCATCCTGGACATCTTTGAGAGCATCCAGAGTGAGGGGGGCAACCAGAGCTCCATGGGCAACCAGACCTCCATGGGCAACGAAACGACTGTGGGCAATGAAACCACTGTGGGCAACGAAACCTTCGTGGGCAACGAAACGGCTCCTCCTCCAGCCAACACAACAATACAAGCTGGCGGTGAAGCTGGTGAGAGGGGCACAGCGGGAGGCATCTGGGGGTGGGGGATGCAGTGGGGAGGTTGGGGTCTCTGTGCTAGGGCCATGGGGTGCCCATGCTGGCAGCATCCTCGGAGCAAGGCAGTTTGCAGGTTCTCAGGGAGATTTCAAGGCTCTGGGCTGTTTAGTTGGGGTTTTTTGAGGAAGGCAGCACAGGGGTATTTTAAGATTTTTTTAAAAATCCTAAACTCCAAGTCCAACCGTTAACCCAGCACTGCCAACCCCAGCAAGTCATAGCTGAGACATTTCAGCTTCGCTGGGCTTGTGGACACAGCAAATGGTTCGATGGTTTGATTGTTTGATGGTTCAACGGTTCGATGGTCGGACTTGATGACCTTAAAGGTCTTTTCCAACCAAAACCATTCTCTGATTCTATGAAAACGGATGCAGGCTTCTGTGTCCCCAAGCTCAGGAAGTTGAAATGTCTCAGCCGTGGGACCCCGTGGACGTGGACATCTCCTGGGGGGGGTCCCATCTGCAAACAGACGCCGTGGCTGCTCCACAGCTCGCTCTGGCCGTGCCCTCACCCTGGGGGCTGCAGGTGGGGCTGGCACCGAGCCGGGGCGCGGGGAAGGGGGCTCACACGGTCCCCCCCCCAGCCATGGGATGGGGCCACACCTGCCCAATCGCTGTCCCCAGTGCAGCCACCCCGGCTCCGACAACTGCACCTACCGCAACTTCAGCAGCGCGGCGCAGGCGGTGAGCGAGTGGTACGTCCTGCAGTCCACCAGCATCCTGGCCACCGTGCCGCTGCCCGACCGCGTCCGCATGGGCTACCAGGCCGAGGACATGATCCTGGCCTGCCTCTACGGCGCTGAGCCCTGCAACTACAAGTAGGTGCACCCTCGTCTAAGGTAAAGGCAGGGCAGCCCCGTCCTTTTCTCTTTTCTGGGGTATGTATCAGTTATTAAAGAGTTTTCTGCTAGTTCTTAACTAACAGCATTTCCCAGAGGGTTCCTGGGTGGGATCCTGGGTGAAATGGGTCATTTTGGGGTGGTGCTGGCGTGAGGTTTAGTTTTGGATGGGCCGTTTTTCTCATGATACACCAAGACTAAGGGCGTCCCCAGGGTGTCCCCAGGGTATGTGGTGACAGCAGCGTTCCCCGGCACCGCAGGCAGCCCCTGGTTACAGACCCTCATTTTACACCAGGCTCTGAGGAACACATTTCAGCCACCCTCGTTCCTTATGAACACCAAGGTGAACATCCAGATCTGAGAACTGTGAGCACACACAGGGAGTCCTGCCCCTTCGACAGAGAATTGTTATCAAATCGTTATCACAACAGCAGCCAAAGCTGTTACAGCTCGGATCACACCACTATTTCTGCCTCCTTTATGGGATGGACAACTCCTCTCCACCCCCACGAAGCGTTATCCCCCATCGCTCCCTCTCAGTCCACACCAGCGCTGCGCTTGTTTGGTTTTCAGTAGCAGATGGATTGCAATTACATCAGTCAAAATTCTCATAGAGGAATTCAACAAATGAATCAATCCAAAGCGAGTCCCACACCTGACCACCAAGCACCGGCCCCTCCAGATGCGTTATTTTATAGCCCTGTGTGCACGGTTCTTGCAGGAACTTCACCCAAATCTACCACCCGGACCACGGCAACTGCTACATCTTTAACTGGGGCATGGACGAGGAGGCGCTGAACTCCTCCAACCCCGGAGCTGAGTTTGGTGAGAGCGAGCTCTGCTGTGGGGATGGGGCTGAGGTGCTGGGGTTGCTGTCCCTCGGTGGCCGTTTCTGGCAGAGCTAACAGATTTTGGGTTTCTGTGCCTCTGGAGCATTGCTCCAGGGAGTGAGGGCTTTCCAGAAGGGGATAAAAGGGGAATGTGTCCACAGAAACAAGTAACGCGAGTCCAGATGTTACTCTGCAGAAGTGTAACATCTGGGCAGCTGAAATCTCTGAGACAATGAATGTTCACCCAAATATTCCCACCCTGAGCATTCGCCATTGTGCGTATTTAAGCACACCCAAAGCCTGCTGTGATGCCTTCCCAAGGAGCCGAGCTTTCCGTGCACAGCAGGAAGAAAGCACGCTCCATTTCTCCCCAAAAAGTCACGTTTGGGTGCAGTTCCCGCCCTGAGCGTTTTGTCTGGTGTGGCAGGGCTGAAGCTGATCCTGGACATCAGCCAGCAGGACTACATCCCCTACCTGTCCTCGGCCGCCGGCGCCCGCCTGATGCTGCACCAGCAGAGGAGCTTCCCCTTCCTGAAGGACCAGGGCATCTACGCCATGGCGGGCACCGAGACCTCCATCGGCGTGCTGGTGGTACGGCACAAACCTCCACTGGGTGCTGGTGGGGTGGCATAAACCTCCATTGGGTGCTGGTGGGGTGGCATAAACCTCCACTGGGTGCTGGTGGGATGGCACAAACCTCCATTGGGTGCTGGTGGGGGGGCATAAACCTCCATTGGGTGCTGGTGGGATGGCATAAACCTCCATTGGGTGCTGGTGGTATGGCATAAACCTCCACTGGGTGCTGGTGGGGTGGCACAAACCTCCCTCAGGTGCTGGTGGTATGGCACAAACCTCCCTTGAGTGCTGGTGGGATGGACAGCACAGAGCTCCACGTGTGGGTATTCACCCTATGCAGAGCACACAGCTCCCTCGGGTGCTGGTGGTATGCGCGGCATCCCTCTCCCGCAGGTCTCCGGAGCATAATGTTATCTGATGGGACCCAGACCAAGTTTGCTCTGGGTCTTGGCTGAACTGGCTCAAACCAAAAGCGTCGAGGTGTTGGCCGGCTGGAGCAGTTTATGGAGGGTTTTATGTAACTGTCCTGGCAAAGCGCTTTATTGAAGCCAAAATATTGAGTCTGGGTCATTGTTCCCTCCTCCTTCGGCCCGTCCAAGGCCTTGCTGAGATGTGCTGCTCCCTCCTCTGCCTCCATGGGGAAGGGGCTGCTTCGCTCCCAGCTCTGCCGCCCACCATCCCTTGGTTTAAGTCAGGAACACAGGGGTTACAGAGCCTCTAGACCCGGCTGTTTGGGTTTTCCTTCAGGATGAGCTGGAGCGGATGGGCTACCCCTACAGCGACTGCACCATGAACGGCTCTGACGTCCCCGTGAAGAACCTCTACAGCCAGTACAACACGTCCTACTCCATACAGGTAACACACGTCTGAACCGCACCAGGCTGTCTGGGAGAAACCATCAACGCGGTTAAAACCCTTGCCCATTACTGGGATTACTGGAGCACAGCAGAGATAACACAGAACAGCAAACCCAAACATGGGAACCCCTTGAATGGGAATAAACCCACACTGCAGCGTGCAGCCAGGACCTACCTCAAAATCTGGGGAAGCAGCAGCAAAAACGCATTGAAGGTGATCGGTGCCCGCGGTGCAGCCGTTCCCAGGGCCGTGGCGAGGCCGGGTGGTTCGTGCTGTGGTGCTGGTACCCCCCATGGCGTGGGGCGATGCTCGTGGATGCTGCGGGATGGGGTCACCCCATGGCAGGGACAGGTCCTGGCAGCGCCTGCCCCTTCTGCGTGCACCAAAAATCCTGCAAAAGGGAGAAAATAACCCAAGAGGTGAGTGAGGGGCTCAGCCTGGGTCTGAGTGGCCCCCTCTGCCCTTTCCCAGGCTTGTCTGCGCTCCTGCTTCCAGAACCACATGGTGGAGATCTGCGGATGCGGCCACTACATGTTCCCTTTGCCCGAAGGGGTAAATTACTGCAACAACGACGATAACCCAGGCTGGGGTAAGAGCATGAACCAGGCTTAAATGTAAGAGAGGGTGGAATCATGGTCACTCTGGGCTTTGGGAGGTGATGGAGACTCTGGGTACCAAAGGGTTTGGGTCCCGAGCTAAGCCAGGCCAGCCAGGGCCATGGGGTCCAGTGAAGGAGCCCTCTGGGCTGTGCCAAAACCCTGGCACCGGGTGAGCTGGTCCTGTAGCAACTGTCTGCCCAAAATTAACATGTGTTTTTAATTTATTATTAAATTGCCTGACCGCTTTGCCCGAGTTTCTCAAGGAAAGCAAAGTTGGAGGGGAAGCCAGCCAACCTGTGCGGCGGGTTCATAGCTAAATATTTATTTGGTTAAATGAAAGTGATATAGCCCTGTAAGCGGGGCCCTTCTCTAAACAGCTGCTTTGGTTCTTGCTGTCACAGCGTATTGCTATTCCTCCCTGAGGTCGAGCATAAAACACAGGCAGATCTGCATCGACTCCTGCAAGGAAACGTGCAAGTAAGTGCGTACGGCATTTTTGGGGCTGCAGCGGCACAGGGTCCTCTGTTTCGCCTCCCATTGACCCCAACCTTCCTAAAACAGCAGCAAATGCCTCAGGGCTGCTTTGCTGCTTCCCCCTCTTCGGGGAAGGGGAGCCCCATCCCCACGTCCCTCTCCTCTCCCCAGCGACACGCAGTACAAGATGACCATCTCCATGGCAGACTGGCCCTCCGAAGCCTCCGAGGTAACGCTGGCTCCTTGCTGTGAAGCGCCCCTCACTCATCCCCTGCCCTAACCACATGAGCCACACAGGTTTTCGGAGCTGATGCCCCGGTAGCAGCTGCCTCTTTGCCAAATTACGCGTTTTCAGCACACAAACAAGAGCGCCAGGGGATGAGGAGGGACACCCCCATGGCGGCTCCTCCTCCTGGGGGTCCTGCCCCAAGTCCTGCAGCCCCCTGGGTTCCTGCCCCCCCGGGTGCCTCTGCTCAGGTCTGAACAAACCCTGTTTTCCCAGGACTGGATTTTCCATATTCTGTCGTACGAAAGGGATATGTCAACAAACGTGACTCTGGACAGGTAAGTGACAGGAACAACCACTTCATCTCTGCCGTTAGCCCGTTAACACGACATTAACAGGGCCCTTGGCTGGAGCCCAGCGCACACGAGTGCTCCTGAAGGGAGGACGAGGTTTGGCGCGCGTTTGCCTGGGGGATACGGACAGGGAACCCAAAACGTGCTCCCTGCGCATCCTCTGCTCTCCATGGGGACAAACCACAGCCGCAGGGCTCTGAGCTGCAGCTTCTCCCTTACAGGAACGGGATCATCAAACTCAACATCTACTTCCAGGAGTACAACTACCGCACCATCTCGGAGTCTGCTGCCACCACGGTGAGCGCCCATCCCTGACCTTCTGCCCAAGCCAACCAGCCCGGCAGCTCGGCCCTGGCTGGAGTCGCTCCCCACCGGGCGCCTGCTGTGCCCTTGGTGCTGCTGCTTCACATGGAGCCCCCAGTTCCTTCTTTCCCTCCACCTCCATCACCAGTGCAGGGCAGGGGAGGGACTTGGCGGGTGCCAGGGACAGGGGCATCACCCGACTTGGTGATGGGCAGGGGTTGATCAGGGACTGGTGTCCACCGCCACCGCCATGGCTCACTCTGCTCTGATCCCCAGATCGTGTGGCTGCTGTCGAGCCTGGGAGGCCAGTTTGGGTTCTGGATGGGGGGCTCGGTGCTGTGCCTCATTGAATTCGGGGAGATCATCATCGACTCGCTGTGGATCACCGTCATCCACGCCATCGGCTGGTGCAAAGGCCTGAAGCAGAGGCGGGCGCAGGCGCGGTACCCAGACGCGCCCCCCACGGTGTCGGAGCTGGTGGAGGCTCACACCAACCTGGGCTTCCAGCATGAGGACGCGGGCGTCCTGCGCAGGGACC
>NW_010159234.1:10279-22723 GCF_000695765.1 Mesitornis unicolor
TGCGCGTCCAGCCCCCGGTCCTGGGTCCCGACAGCGACGCCGAAACCGAGTGAGCAGCGCCCGGCACCTCCCGATGGCCATTGCTGAGCACCCTCCTGCTCTGCCACAATTAGGAAGGAACCAAAAGGACCTGCTGTGCACCCCTCCTCGACTCAAAGCGTCACTGTGAAGATGCTCTAATAAACCCTAATACATGTCACAGAGTTGGTGTCCGGCTCTGGCTGTACACACAGACCCCGTATAAATGGGTATTGCTGTATAACCATCACCACCAGTGCTCTCTGGGGGGGTTTTGCTGCTGTTAGGATGACCTGGCAATGCGTGGCCGTGGGTCGGTGGCTGCTGAGACACGGCACAGCGTGTGCTGCCGCTCTGGACTCCACACTTTCACCCCTAAACAACGGACAGTGTGAAGGGAACCCATCCCTGCGCTCCCAGAGCCACGGGCGCTCAGTCTCTGATGGGTGACACCAGCCCCACAGCGGGCACGGCTGTTAATGCGTGTGATAAACACAGCAGCCATCGAGCTGCAGGTGCAGGGAGGAAGCACCAGGCCGCTTCTCAGCGCCACTCTTGGCAATAAATAAATAAATAAAGACAACCCACCTTACCTTACCTTACCTTAGCCGGGCACTTCTGCGCGACCCGAAGAGGAAACGTGGTTGAACGCGCGGTTAAATCACGCGAGCGGGAACGTGGTGTCCTGGGCACGGCGCCGTTACTGCTGCGTGGCTGCTCCAGCACCCACAGGGCTGAGGAGATAAGAACGCGTGGCATATCCGGGGCCTTCACTTTATAGGACTCGATTGGTGCATTTTTAAGATTTTATGAGTAGCTCTAAAAGTAATGGCGACTTACAATAAAGTTTTGGTTTTCTATTACTTGCGATATCTGAAATTTCATAGACATTTTCCAGCTTCACTTGGTGATGGTAAGAACAAGAAGCTTAACTGCTTTTTACAAACTAAATTCAGATTCTTAAATAACAAAACAGCTTTGGGAATCCCATTCTCAGCCCATTTGGGTTTTCTGATGCTGGTAAAGGGGATGAGGCCCAGGGGTCTGGTGCGTACCCATGAGGGCTCCTTCACATCCCCTGGGTTTCAGCTCAGCGCCTGGGGTCCCACCACGTCTTGCTCAACGTGTGGTACACACACAGCCAGCGCTGCACAGCCCTCCAAAGGCTTCTGCAGTGGGGAAAAACCACTGCTCCCTTCCAAAAACACAACAGAGATTTGCTTAAAGCACCAGGCAAGGCGAGAACAGAAACCTGGGCGTCCATCTCCACGCTCCCACCAACACACAGCGCTGGCAGCGTCACCACCCCTGGGTCTGGCAGGGCGGGAACCCAAACCAGTGCTCAAACGTAAAGACACGTGCAGGGACAGCAACGCTTTGCTGCAGGGCACAGCAATCGCCTCGAGCCATCGCAGCGGGCAAAGCACGGCCCCAGAAACCCTGATCCTGCAGTGGCACAAACCGAGGTTCACCCATCCTGCGCCGAGGGCGAATGGGAACAGCGCGTTCCCTGCAGGACCTGGACAGGTCACCATTCGTCACTGCTGCTTTACAGAGGGCGTCTGACAGCTCATAAAGTGGAAAGTGTCTCAGGTGCTTGACTTTGGCGTGGCTCTCTCCAAACGCACCCACCGCAGATAAGGGATGTGCACAGCTGGGATTTTTCTTGCTGCAGCAGCAGTGCAGCCGCTGGAAGATGCAGCTGAGCTCTGCACGGGACTGGGCATGGAGCTGGGATGGAGGTGGGCATGGAGTTTGGATAGAGCTGGGATGGAGGTGGGGATGGAGTTTGGATGGAGCTGGGATGGAGGTGGGGATGGAGGTGGGGATGGAGCTGGGATGGAGGTGGGGATGGAGGTGGGGATGGAGCTGGGATGGAGGTGGGGATGGAGTTTGGATGGAGCTGGGCATGGAGTTGGCACAGAGCACTCCAGGGGAAGGGCTTCATGAATCGCAGCCAAACGAGACACCTGAGAAGTCCCAACCCCAAATTTCCCATTCATCTGGGCACTTTTTAATAGACTTTTCACACTCTGAAACAAAAAGAGTAAACACCTAACTGAATACCTCACTGAGAAACAAAAAAACCATTCCAGAAAACACATTTTAGTTCCCTGCTCTGAAATCTTTATAGGTACCAAAATCTGCAAAATTCAACCCCAGTTTATAAAGCACCTTTGCCCTCCTCACCTCTGCAGTTTTGGCAGTAAAACATCACCGAAGTCCAGCAGAGGACAGCAAAGGAATCCAATTTCACTCAGAAATATACTGCTGGTAAAATACAAGCCAGTATTGATATGTTACAAATGTGCTACAAGACAGAGGGGCAATGTTGGTGTGACAAAAGCAGAAGAGGCGCAGCTCTGGCAGCCCAGCACCATCACCCGGGGAGAACGCACCAGGGTAAGGAGGCCAAAAAGGAGGAGGAGAAATGACAGAGACAGCCAAAACCAAAGCAGAAAGGTTTGAGGCTGAATGCTGAGGAGAGCGGCCTGAACCAGACTACGGAAAGAAGAGGCGAAGGAATTGTTCCCCCAAGGCATCTGGTGGTGAAGGAGAGGAGAAAACTGCAGTAGACACAGATAAGGGAAGAAAGGTGGTTTTCCCCTGCAAAACAGAGGGGTTTGTGTGGGAGGTTTTATCCAGCACCACCTCACCCCGCTGCTATTCCAGTCTTGGGGTCTCTCAGTATCCTGTCTGGTTTTCTCCTAAGACACAAAGCTGTAGCAGTGCTGGAAGCACACTTAGGCTGGACGAGTCGTTTTACAAAGAGCCATACACAAAGCTTTAATAAACTCTACAAGAAAACAACACTTCCATGAGACACCCAACAAACTTCCAAGCTTTCAGCAGAACACGCCAATCGCACAAGGACCAACCCACAGAACTGGTTTCATTCTCAGGGCTGAGCTTGGTCATTGATGAGACTTTGGGAATAATGACAGACTTGAGCAACGACTGCCTCCAGGTAGGAGAGCTTCCAATCGGCCGATCTTTGCTGCTCCCACCTCATAATTTCAGATGCAGGATTGATTAAGTTTTCTGAAAAAGGCACTCATCTCACCGCCGCGGAGCACGAGCTCTCCTGCAACCCGCAGAACGTCTCCAGGCAGAAACCAGCGCTGCTCGGCCTGCTCAGGGTCATCCAGACGGGTTTTGGCAAACTGGGCTGCGGGACACCTTTCCTCATTTCTAAAGATGGAAAAACGGAACAAGCTTTTTCCTGGACAGAGACATTTATTAACAGTTAGTCAGAAACAAAGCCTCAGAGGCGTTTTCACTGTCCTTGCAGGGTTTACAGGGACACAAACCCAACGCAGGCAGTCCAGCTCCAGCAGCGGGGCTGGCCCCGCTAACACTCCAGGCCCCTCATCGCGGCGATGCTGCTGGCCATTCGGCGCGGCGCGCTCTTCGCGGTTTGCCGGAAGTCCTCTGGCTTCGCCTTCAACAGAGCCACAATGTTTTGCAGTGTTCGTGATGGCTGGAGGCCGAGGGCATCCATCACATTTATCAGATAATCTGCAAGACCAAGGAAGAACACGTATTTGAACGGGCACCAGGCACTGTGCCATCAAAGCGACTCCTTGCTCCTCCCGACAGCCCAAATTCTGTCAGTGCTAAAAAACCACAGCGAATGGCAGCGGTTGGGATCCGGCTATACAGGAGGTTCCACTTAAATTTGAGAAGAAACTTCTTCTCAGTGAGGGTGACAGAGCCCTGGCCCAGGCTGCCCAGAGAGGTTGTGGAGTCTCCTTCTCTGCAGACATTCAAAACCCGCCTGGACGCCTTCCTGTGTAACCTCATCTGGGTGTTCCTGCTCCGGCAGGGGATTGGACTGGATGAGCTTTGGAGGTCCCTTCCAATTCCTAACTTTCTGGGATTCTGTGTGATTCTGTGACTGCTGCGCATTTCTGGGTCCCTGTACCCCAAGATGTGATGGACACCTTGCAAAGGAGCAGCTGTGAACCACTGCACCACGCTGGGTACCAGATCAACACGCTCACCATCAAAGGAGACACCCAGGCTGCTCTTCCTTTCCATTTAACGTAGACAAGAGGAGCCCACGTTATGGCAGCAGCTCTGAGGACAACGTGTGCACCCAGCTTACCAATGTCAGTGGCCAGCTGCTTTGCCGAGTGCGCTGTGAGCTCTGGGATCTGCAGGATGACTTCGCAGTACGTCTGCATGGTGGCTCTGGCGATGGAGCCCAGCCAGTAATCAGCCATGTTGTCCAGCTCAGGCAATTCATCTCCTGCACGGAAAACCCTCGTTATCTGCAGTCTCGCTCACCTGCATTTGCTGGTTTTGTAACACAACGTAATTCATACGTGGATAACAGTTTCCTCAAGAGGACATGAAGGTATTCCTTAGGATTCAGAGTTCGTCAGCTGCTTTTGGAGTAATCAAAGCAGCTACACATCCTCCCTGCTGCTATCCAACACCGACAGCTCAAGACCCAAACCACTTCACTTCCCTCTGTTACTCTCCAGGTGAGTGACTCCCAAAAGGCTGACAGGGGATCAGGCTGGGATTAGGGGCACTGCCGGGCCTATTCTGCAGGATCATCTTCCAGGAGTCGTTTATGAACTACTGCAGCGACAAGGACTCATGGGTTTGTTCAAGTCCTAAAGGAATTCTGTGTTCATCAGTGTTTTGGAAGTTAAGGAACTATTAAACATATAAATAGGTGACAAAATAAGCAATGCTAAAAGCTAAACTGAAGAGCGTGCTCTCAGAAGCAACAGGAAGACTGTAAATACCAAGCTCCACGCTTCCGTGACTGTCAGTGGAAACAAGCACCGAGAAGAGATTAACCACAGCAAACCACAGTGTGCTGCCAGCCTGCTGGGAAGTGCTGTGCAGCGACCATCGTTAACCGCAGCAGATTAACGACACGACAGGTAAGGGCAGCCACCTGAGGACGAACGTGAGCCAAAACTCAGCTTGCAGCGGGAAATCAAGGCAAGACAAGCAGCACAAACTCCTCTGTGCTCAGGGGGAAAGTTGTGAGGAGGAAGCTGGGCCGTGGTGTCAGCCAGCAGCCACCCACAGCACCTCCCTCAGCACGGGGGTTCAACCACCGTGGCTGCTCTCTGATCACTGAAGACTCTGGCACTGGCAGCAGCAGTGGAGCTGTAATGATTTCTCAGCTGGAGTTAATTCAGGAGGAAAAGGGAATTTGGATGAGGTGGTCAGCACTCCAGCACACCCTACCTTGCTCTGGGGGGTAAGGCAGTTTCCCAGCGTGTAACGCCACTTCCAGAGCAGAATCCTCCTGAGTGACAAACGGCTCGAGGTGCAGAGGAAGCGACATAATGTACTGCCCAATCTAGAATAAAAGCACAAAGGGCTGAGTCACTGAACAAACGTGAAGCGAGTGCTTTGCAAGTGAAAAGAGCCAGCTGCAGTAATCCACACCTGAAAGCGGAAAGCTGAGCTTGACAGCAAGTCACTAATCTATGTTTGCTCAGAAACAAATTGGCTCTTGCTCATCATTACACTTTGTACAAGAAATAATTTTTCACGAGGTCAGAGAACCCGAAGCAATCATGTTCAAACCTGCACGGAGAACGGCTATTCCAGGCAAATCTTCCATCTCTGGAGTGGTAACTTGTTTTCTAGAGCAGACTCTAAGAGACTGAACCAAACCAAACCACAGAAGAGGAAACACCGAGTCAAGTGGCAATACAGTCATGAATTACAGAAATGTATCCCTCCCAAACAGGGACCATGCTCACAAATTCACACACCTAAGCTACATCACTTCAGCCATACAACAAGCACTGTCCTGTTTATAAAGCAACTGCCAGCAGCCAGAACAGGAGAGCAACCTGAGCCCCGTGCAGCAGCACGGAGCTGAGGAGTGCGGAGTCAGGAGGCATGAACAGCTCACCCTCCTTTTCCAGGCAGACATCCCACTGCTGCGAAGGGTTATCATTCCACCAGAAAAAGAAACCAGGGAGAACAGGAAGAGCTCAAGACAGTTTTAACTTCATAGGATGATTAAATCACTCCAATACACACTGCAGGAACTTCTCTGCTACAGGAGCCTGCTACGAGGACAGGCTCAGCATCCACTGCTACAAACAGAAGCTGACATTTCCCATCCCATTACAGGAGTTAACACTGTCAACAGTGCAGCTCGCTAGGGAAGAGCCTCTCCTTTGCTACTCCAGAATTTGACAGGGATTTCATAAAAGCCACAAAGAACGGCACAACCCTACTGATGAGGGCTGGACCACTGAGAGCACCTATCACCATCACAGAACAATGTTAACAACTACTACGATTTTACAAAAACACTGGGGAAATACAGCACCAGGCTCCCAGCAGCTACCCTTGCACGCTCTTACATTGCTGATATACTCCAGCGGAGTCAGGCTGAAGTTTGGCAGGTCCTCTGTCAGGGTCTCCCCAATGCCACCGGAGTTCCAGCCCTGTGAGGCAAAACAGAATAAACCTATGATTTTCTGGAGCATGAAGTCTGTCGGTGTTCTAGGAAGGGGTCACCCAGCAACGTGAACTGAGACTACGCAGGGACTTCTAGAAAGCAGAACACAGATGGTGAGAAAACTGCTTCCCTCATCCTCCCTCGCGCCCAACACAGACACAGCTCCCTGTGGGAAATGCCTGCTCACACGGGTCAGGAAAGCAACATCTTGAACTAACAGCAGCGCCTGCAAACGTAGCTGCCTCTTGTGAGTGCTGTGGATGAAGGGAGGTAAACTCTCGCACTGACTGCAGCTCATGGAAGAAATGTGATACCAGAGGAAAACACTCAGAAAAGGAGAAAGTTAAGCAACACTGAGCTGTGCTCCACCCCAGGGGATCCCACAGGTAAACCTCGCCAGCTCAGATCAGATCCATGTATCCATTACTCACCTCCATCTTTGACACGAGCAAGAGTTGCTGTTTGATGCGAGTGAAAACAGAATCAAAAGCCAAGTGGTGCGCCAGCTGGTTGAGGCGGCTTAGGGCAGATCGCGATGAAGACAGCAGGTTGTGGTTACTTGTACCTTTTTCCTAACACACAGAGAGACAGAAAAATGTTTACATACAGGAGTCATTAAACTGACCGCAGAGAAGCTATGTTAACACTCTTAAAGATGTCTTTATTGGGCCATCCTAACACAAAGCAGCTTTCCTCTGCAATGGCACAGCTTGTTCCCTTTGAGATGCCCCATTCCAACCAGTCACTCAAGACAGAAACCGCACAGCATTGCTCCGTGAAATGCAGAAGAAAGAATCAGCATCACATTGCAGCCACGCCAGGCACAGTACAGGCCAGATACTGAGAAACCTGCAGAGAAGATGGCAAAAATGCCTTTTACTCAAGGAGTACAACGAACTGGTTCCCTGCATGGGATCAAGCAGAAGTTCCACATGAAGGGTACCTATGGAACTTGACTTGCAGTCAAACATGTCACACTGAAGGCACAGCTGCGCAAGGGGCAGGTAAATTAAGTGCAAGAGAAATAAAGCATTTTGAGGAGATAAGAGACAGAACTCATAACCTTAACTTCACTACTACATGTGACCAACAGTGGCAAACATAACTTAGATCCCCAAGGAGATAACGGGAGTCATTCTCCCCTGCTCACAGATGCATGCATGAGCGATCTCGCAGAATGACATTTCAGAATGGGTACGGCAGCAGAGCCTGAGTGGCAAAAAAAGTCTGGAGAAGCCAGTGTGCGGGCTCCAGAATTTGAGATGGCTTCACCACAGCCTTCCCAGTGCTTTCTGCATCAAAATCTCCCTCAGCTGAACTGCTAAGGGCATGTTCACAAAACACAGCCAGGATCCGGGGAGAGATGGGATGAGCCCAGACTCCCTGGGTTTGGACATTTCATCTCTCTGCGGATCAGTCGGTGTCTCTGTGAAGACAAGAACACAGCCCATCAGAGGCTGCTGCTCAGGGGGAAAAGTGACCAGGCTGCAGGGGAACCCAGGTCTCATCCACCAAACAGCATCCTGTGAGAGGCAGGCTCTCCCAGGAACCAAAGCTACCTTTAGAGTGTAAAGCGTCTCCATAAGGCTGGCGTACTCGGATGGGTTCTCCTTCAAAAGATAATTGTACTCCTGCCAGGGATTCTTCACAGAGCTCTTCTTTTCTGCAGAGCTGGTGTCCTGAAAGCCAGAAAAACTGCAAGGGCTGTAGGTGTCCGAGAGATACTTCCCAGCAGTTGATAAAATCCTGAAAACAAGCACACAAGAGTCAACAGCAAAATCCTCCACAGTCAGCACTGCTGTTCTCATGTTGGTACCGAGACCAACACAACCTTTATGTGACTTCAAGGGAGAGCAGTCATTGGTGGCAGACACTAATTGCAGCCAACTCTCACACCTACTGTGCAACTAAAAAACTGCAAAAATACTGAGATGAAAGAGGGAGGACAGTGCTCCCAGAACGTCTGGCAAATAGGGAAGAAGTGCAGCCTCCTGTGCACTGCAGGTCACTGCGTCCTACACCAAGCACAGGCACTCAAGTCAGGCTGAAGCACTGCAGCCTACAAGAGGCTGCACTGCTCACAAGCAAACAAAAATCCAAAAGATATCAAAAAATAAGGATTCCTGTGACTGTCTCAGGGCACACAACTGTGTGGGACAGTCTGTGACCATCTCTGATATTCCTAAAGATGGAAAGGGACAGTGGGAGGAAATCACAGTGGCTCTGCTTTCCCTCCACTGTCTACACAAGGAAAGCACCTTGGGGTTTGTTTTCTTTCAACTGAGTACCTGACAGCTCACGAATTAAGTTACCTGTTGGCCAGCTGCTGCTCAAAGTCTCCACACTGACGAAGGAGCTCACCACAAGTAGTAATTATCCTGGGAACCAACAAGACAAAAACACAGGCTCTGAGATTTGAGGCAGATAATGTCAGACCCCCCCCAGACAACCCATCTCAGCCACGTGTCAAGTAACTGTAAAATCCAATAGCCAAACCACAGCCCACAGGGGGACACATCTGTCAAGAGCTAATGTGGCTGTGAACTCTGCAGCCACTTGATAACGCACTGACTGTTTTTGTCCAACAGCCTCATCCACCAGTGACTTCTTGTCATCATGGCCAAGGCCAGCTCAGCGTCACCAGGAAAAGCTCTACGAGCTGGTGCTGTTTCAAGGGACACAACATGCAGTGTTGCTGCAGACGGGGTGGGAAGCCTCACAGCAGCTCTGTGCCAGCAGCAGCCCAACAGCCACCAGCGCTGCTGCTCCCAGCAGCACCGCAGCTGAGCGGGCACAGCCCTGCACTCTGCACTGAGAGCCTGCCTGAACTGACCCCAAGTAATTCCCCTCCAACTTGGATACAAAAATCAGTTCTGAGCAAGGCAAAAAAAGTCCCCTTTACCGGACAGAGTTCTGGAATGCAGTCCAGTCCTCCTGGAAGAGGGACTCTGATAGGACATCATCCAGTTTACATTTCTTCCGTATGGACTGCAAGGCATTTGTGAAGTCAGATGTATACCTGTAATGAGAAACGGAGAGGAGGCAAGCACCAGCTTAAGAGAATGGGCTGGAGAGCAGCACAACAGCATGAACTGTGATTTGCTCCTTGAGTCCTCTGCAAGGGCCAAACAGGAACCAGAAACATGAAAAGGAGTTCAGGAGAGACACTGTTGTTCCAGTCCAAACACACGGATGAGAAGAAGTGATCAGCCCCAGCCCACTTGAGCCTACTCCAGGAGAAAGGGAGAAACTCAGAGTTACTGAGTGTGGCTACTGCAATCTGCTGCACAGGGGTTACGAGGAACTCTCCCCTCCCATCAGAAGGTACGAGTAAGGCATTTCTGTTACCACTGCACTAATCACATCTCCTAGGAAAGACCAGAAAAAGTTTATAAGGCTACTGCTGCTCCATCACTTGGCCCTTACACCAGGAACACAGTGACAACAATCTCATGAATTTGTTTTCTCAGCTACTCCCCAGATGAGAACATGGATAAAAAGCAGAACATTTTGTTTTCCACACCCCCCCATTTTTTTTTAAATAGTGCCCATAAGCTAGAGGCATGCACGCTGCTATGTAATTGCCTATAAAGAAGGTGAGATCAGAGAAGTGTGCTTTCCTCTTCCCTCTTCCTCACAGGGCAGCGAGGTAACAGTTTGATTTACACCCTGTGAGCAGCTCTTTCGATATGAGGAAAGAAGGAGGAGGCAATCAGAACTGCAGTGATCTAAGCAGGCTGTCACCGATACTCCAAGACAAGAACTTGCAGTGAAACTCACTCACCAGGGTATCTCACACTTACAGACAGATTCTGAATGGCCCAGTTCATATACAATCCCTGAGTTCTACTTTCATCACCCAAATTTGTCTTACTGCTCTGGGAGACATTCTTCTCTCCAAAAGTATTTATTAAAAATGAAAACTCAGCCCAAACAGAATAGAAAACGGCTGAGAAGTCTTCCCTTTAGCCATAAAAAGCTTTTATTTCTCCCCTAAGAAGCAGTCACTGCCTGGCAGGAGGGGCTATCAGATGAGTCGTATTATGGCTGCAGACACGTTCTGCTCTCAGGCATTTTTCATAAACTACAAAGTCCCTGGCCACAAACCCAGTCCTCGCTGCTCCCTTGGGATAAACGCAGCAGTGTCACTGAAAGCACCTTACTTTGTGAACAGGGCCTTCAGCGCCTTCAGCAGCCCACACACTCCCAGTCCATCCGTGAGCTTCAGGCAGTTGTCGATGGCTCCCGAAGCCAGCGTGAAGAGTTTGCTGACCGAGTGGTTCAGCTCCTGGACACAGTCAATCACTTCCCAGTGCTCCTAAATAACAACAACAACCACACAGTTGAGTGTCCAGCCATTAATCACACCTTGTGTAACTCCCTGCTCTCTGGCTGGCTGCTTCCACCCCCCTGCACAGCGAATACAGCCAGGCTGCCAAGTCCTATTTCACCACAGCTTCAAGGAAAAACAGTTCTGCCAACAACAGAATCTTCCACAAAAGAGGACTTTCCTCTCCTCAATCTTGCTTTTAATAAATTCTGTTGAGCCTGAAGCAGGTTCCTGGTTGACAGTAATATTTTGGTAAAGTCTTTCTCCAGCAGATCCACACAGTGCTGGTTACTGGGTGAAGGAGAGGAAGAAAGGAGTTACCTCCAACCTGACAGTGCTGCGGAAATTAAGTTTATTTCTTAAACAAAACTCACTTAACAGTATCAAAATATACTGCAAATGGGAAATATTATCAAATAGAGCAATAACTATGCAAATTTTGTTATTGCTCATTAAAGCAATAACTATGGCAAAGACCCTCATGTTCGGTGGACGCTTCAAGCCTGAGCAAAGGCTGCTGCCTTACCAGGGGCACTGCGCTGATCTGAATGAGGAGATTCTCTTCCTCCAGGTCTCCATAATCAAGTTGATAGGGCTTGTAGGGACCATACACCGCTTCCACCAGTTCCATCATCTTTACCAGGTTCTGCTCCTCTGCAAAGAATCAGGTGTTTAGTCTACAAATGATGAATGTGCTCCTAAAAATCCTGTTTCAAGCAACAAGCAGTAGTTCTTCAATCAGAGCACGCTGCCCACACAGGCTTGGAATGCTGCCCAGCAGCTTTGGGTCTCAACTACACACACTTTTTTTAAAAAACAACAAGGTTGTTATCTCTACCTGCTTCCTAAAACCAAGATGTTTTACCTCAACAAGTGCCTGAAGAAAATTATCACTCGCTGCTCCGAAACAGCCTGGGTGACAAAAATCTATTCAACATTCCAAGCTACAGTGGAAGGAAAGCATTGAAACCATTTGAGAAGTGAAACACTTTACTCCCACAGCCTAAAACAGGGGCAATCCCCATTTATCAGAGAGCCCGGTTCGTACTTAAGCTAATTGACACTAACTCAGCTCACCTGGCACTGCTGCTCCAGTGCTCAACAACCAGAGCTGACCACAAACCACCAACTCAGCACCTCAGGGCCACTCTGCTGAGCAGGGGGCTGCAAAAACCAGACAAAAACCAGGTCTGAAGGATTACTTCTCAAACCAGAACTGGACACCAGGTGTCATTGTCAAGTTTTGCCAAACTCAAGCTAGCAGCAAACCAGAACCACTTTGAATCCTGGATAAAAGACAATGCTTTTACACACTAAGAAATGGAGCGGGTTGTGCAAAGCCTGAGCTGTCTCCATGCTTTCAAGCTCAGACTGGACAAAGCCCTGGGCTGATCCCATGGATCCCATTGGAGCAGGAGGTTGGCGTGGATCATCTTCCGAGGTCCCTTCCAACCTGAATTATCCCGTGAATCACAACCGAACCCTCCCCTCACACACAGACATAGGAACTGGTTTGACCCTGCTCTGCTGAGTCACCCGGCCCTTCCATTCCGGAAATATTTCTCTTCCCAAGCATCTCACTCCAGCAAAAGAGATGGAAATAAAGAATTTATTCTATAACACACTCAGGTTATAAAAGGTTCAG
>NW_010159234.1:22754-29959 GCF_000695765.1 Mesitornis unicolor
CCATCACCTTCTAGAACGTGACATCATTTTTCCACAATGTTCTTTTTAATAATTCCTATTATGAACCCCAGATTAAGCTAAGCCAAGGACAGAAAACGACTGCTGTGAGCACGCAATCACGAAGACAACAAAACCCCACACAACGCCAGTCATACCCCCTGAAATTGCTCAGTAATCACAATTTACACGATCAAGTAAGAATCTGGGTTTAAATAGCTCAAGACGATGTTATGAGGAACCAAACACAGGAAACGCAGCATTAGGAATGCCCCATTAGATTTAATTTAGGATTTTCCCGTACCTGGCCTTTGAAGGGGCCGTACCAGGTTCATAAAGGACCATAAATAACCAACGGTTTGAGCCGGGCATAAACCTATGTAAACACAGCACCACACTACTTTGTGGTTTGTGGGAATTATTCATCAAGTCATGCTCAAAATGAGGTGACAAACATCACAGGGTAAGGAAAGCACAGGTTAGATCTTGAATCGAACACCGAGGATGCTGCTAGGGAATAAACTCCCAATGGTTCAGAAATGGTATCTGGCCTGGCATTTTCACCTGACCAAAACTTAAGCCAGCAGCAACAGGAAAACTACAAAATGAAAATCAAGAATCCACGGGATGCAGCTCTCAGGCAGGTTTGCTCTTGTTTCGTAAGGTGTGACTTAATTCCAGGAAACTGCTCGACTTCTGCTCTCTGCTCTGTGATCTCTCCCAAGGCGTTTCACAGGCAGCTTCTCTAGAGACGTTTCCTCGTCCGTTAGACAGAAGAAATACTAAACCTTGTCAAGGGAAAAGTGCTCAGTATTATTCACCTAAGAAGAGCAAGCACGCTCAGAACAGGTCTGCTTCAGTAAAGCAATTCAGTATTGTGTCGGTATCTCCAGTGTAAGATCTAGACACACACAACACAGAGGTGCAAATGCCAGGTAACTGGTCGATATTGCGGAAGATACAATCCCTCCCTCTGTGGAAAACTGAACAAGATCCCACAACAGAACTTCACGAAGGAGAAACAGGACAGCATGACAGAATTCAGAGCAAGAGCCTTACTCAGGTTTGGCAGCATCGCCGCTTCCAGCCCCTTTGCGAAGTGGATGGTGGCATCGTAGAGCTCCAGCAGCTTGTTCAGCTTGGTCTCTTGGCCCGCTCTCTCCATGGCAGTGCTGAGGCAGACAGGGATGGAGGGCACCAGCGCCCCCAGAGTCTGAATCAACAGCACAGTCACAATCTCATGGGGGTTCCTGAAAACCTGCAGTGACAGAAAAGCTCTTAGCAAAAGCACATTATCTCGGAGGGGCACCACAGGCAGCAGACAGCAGCTTCAGAGAGAGCCCTCAGTGTCCCAACCACACGTCACTATCCTGTCCAAGCCCTCCTCATCCCTTGAACTCCTGCTGCTGCTGTGCTGGGAGAAGCAGCACCACCTCTTAGGATGCCCACTGCAGCCTCCCTTCCCCTGCAGAGACCTGGGCTCCTGGAACAGCAGGGCCAGAACAGCCGGGGCTGGAAACGCTGCCAGCACCAGGGAGGAAAGAGCTGGGAGCCAAAGCAGGAGCAGCCAACCTGGACTTTTTTCACGCCCAGCACTGAAAACAGTTGGGCATGTGCTTTTTTCTGTTAAAGAATGAACATAAAATTGCCTACAAAACCCAAAAGACATCTGCTAAGACTGCAAGAACCTCTCTGGCCCAGCGTGCAGGATAGCCTGGTTGCAAAGTCTTCATCAATGTGTATTATACCACTGAAACTGCACTTAACCAGGAAACCAGAAGACAGGAATAGGTCAAAAACTGAATTCAGCAGAACACGGGCACCGTAGTAATTGTAAAAACCACCTGGCAGGAAAGGGCATTTGAAAACAGTGCTCAGTTTACACAGGTGTGCTGGGAAAAAACACACATATCGGGAAAATATGAAGAAATAGTATTGTACCATAAGCCAAATTACTGGTCATGTAGGCAGAGGTCAGCGCTGGAAAGGCCAGAAAGGCTGTAATCAGCTGAGGACTCCTATTTACACACACCACCCTCAATTCCACCAGCAAAAAACACGTTACAGCCTTTCATTGTGCCTTTTTTGTCAGCTATCCCTGCTCATTTGCTCTGAAAGCTGGGATCACCCTAAGCCTCCTGCAGCAAGGTCGCCATGGATACTGAACAGCATGAAAAAGGTCCAAGAATTCTTCAGAAAGCAGCAGCCACAGCGGAGATTGAGTGACACGAGCTGTGCCCCACGTGACATTTCCCTCTCACAATCCCCAGCTCAAAGAATATCTGCTAAAATGTAAGCTGACATCTGACCTGTAATTCACATCGAATCATTAGGCAGAAAAAATACATTTCAAGGAAACACTGAGCTCCTTTGCAGCAGAGGTCTAGCGCTTACACCGGGCTTCATAACACGAAGATAAGAATCTCTTACCCTTCATGGATGAAAAACTCTTACGGGCTCAACAAAATGAAGTTATTTCTTCATCTCACTAGCGGACAATAACTGGGTTTGGATCCTACGTTATTCTTGGCAGGAAAAACAAGCGCACAGGCTGCAATGGGTGACAGCAGAAGCCCTCGATATCTTACACAGAGCAACATGAGTCAGTCCAATATGACCTTGAGGGCGTCCTCCAGGCCAAGTGATAAAGCCACTGAGGCATTTCAAATGTCTTGCAACACAACACATTCGCAACACCAAGAAATTAGATTAAACTTAAGATAGAGATGAAAGTGATAGAGCAGCTTTACTGTCAATAACACACCAACCTTGCAGTCGGCAGAACACCAGAAACCAGCTCTTGTCTGCAAAAGCTGGACAAGAAACAGAAAGCAGGGTGCAGGCCCCATACTGCTAAGGCCCAGCGCAGAACTCAGCGCGAGCACCGATGAACTACGAGCTGTACGAGAATTCAGCACCGGCATTGAACGGTCACTGCACCTGCGCTGCCCACTGAAGCTGCGAGTGCCAGGTCCCCAGGAGGGTGTCGTACAGCTCAGCCAGCTGGCGAGTCAAGCTCGAGTCACTTTGGCAAAGGTCCTGCCACGCGGCCACCAGCTGCACCTGCAGGGGACAGAAGCAGCACCCTAAGAGGAGCGCTGACAGTGCTTTGGTTATTCCAAACCCAGAGCTCCCCATGCACGACGCTGCTGCTAAAACACAATGCCCGCCCTTGCTCCTCTCTCCAAACTGCAGCGTAACGCTTTGCTATAATTCAGCACCACAGAAGGAAAAGACTTTCAGCATGAAGCGAGAGGCTTCTTAGTTGATTCAAAGATTTAATTAACATTGGTATTTTCCTCATAAAATGAGGCTGTAACTGATACCCCCACCTAATAGTTGAAATACTTGGCAAGCCCTAGCCTTGAACTTAATCCTCAAAAGTCACAGTCATGAGAGAAGTTTTGAGGATCAAGTTATGGCTACAGAACTGTCTGGAATTCAACTTTTAATCTTACCTGAAAAGAGTTTACAGAAGTCAGTAGCTGGCGAGTTGCAGCAATAAAGTTATTGCTGACACAGCCACATCCAAGAAAAGCAAAGCAGAACTAAGGCACAGAGAAATCAAGCAGAACACACGTATCCCACGTCTGCTGCAGGAAGGAAGGCAAAGCCCTGAGCAGAGAATGACTCCTGAAACGTGGGGAGTCACCAAAGCTGTTATGGGCCAGAGAGAGGAGTCTGGGAGTGAAACATGGAACAGGACAGGTCCCATCCTCCCAGCAGCACGGGGAAAATACGTGAGGTGGCAGCTCCCCCTGCAGCCCAAGCCAAGCAAGAACTCTAATGTTTATGAGTCCATATTAAAGTATTATCAAAATGCTTACCTTGTGACATTTATAGTAATAAGCAAGAAGCTGGGGCATCCGATCGATTTCAGTGAAAACTTTAACAAACGTTTTGGCCTGATCTAAACAAAACAAAACAACAGGCAGTTAAGAGACAGTCTGACAGCTGAGGGCAAGATGTCGGTGTAACTGAGCCAGAGAACTCTTCTATGGGCACAACAGCCCATACAGAAAGACACGCCAGCACCTTTCTTTGGTGGAGAACCCACAGAGTGTAAGAATATTCAATTTAGTTTCATCCTAAGCAGAGAAAATATTCCAAAATGTCATTATTTGCCTTGAATTTGTCAGTAAAGGAACCACAGATGCCGTGTACCGCAGGCAGCTGCAGAGCTCTTAACATTTCACAGCATCTGGCTCCACCAGAAAAAGCAACAACCCAGCACCAGAAGCCTTTGAGACAGAAACATTTCACTTTTAAAGACAACAATCTCTGCACTGACAGTAAGTGCCACCCAGATTACTGACCGACAGACTGGGAGTTAAAAGCAGCGACGATCTGGGGGCTGGCCATGGCCTCCAGTCGGTTCTTCAGCGCCTCAAGGTGCACGCACTTCTCGGAGTAATCCGGCGTGTCCACGAGCATGGCCAGGCTGCTCTGCATGCTCGTCAGCTTGGCTGAAATCACAGACACGTCCTGCCACCAGGGAAAGGCAACGCGGTTACTGAGCATGACCTCAGGAAGCATTAATAGCTGCTTCATAATGACCTGCTACAAACAGGTACTCGCTTGTACAAACCTCCTTTCAGATGCAGTTGTCCTGGAAAGCTAAAGGCACAAAGACCAACACGGGGGTGCCCACCTGTGTTTTAAGAGTCTCCTCAATGTCTGCACTTAACGTGCTCCATTTGTCTGCCTCCTGAAGGGACTCAGCAGCCAACTGCATCCTAGATTTCACCCGGTCGATCTCTACCAGGACCTGAAGAAAAAAAATATATATGTTGCCCACTGAAACAAAAGATGACTGCAATAGATACTTACACTATGGGAGTCGTTCTTGCTTTGGATTTTAAAGACTGGGTGAAAAGATCATGTCATTACCAGGAGAAACGAGCTGGCTGAAAGAGCCAGAGATGTTAAATCAACTTCCAAAGTCAAACGACAAAAGGTTGGTTTCGATTTTGGATTTGTACTTTTAGTATGAAAAATGCTGAAAAATGCACCCCAGCTAACAACAGGCAGAAACCAGTGTCCCAAATCGGGTAACTCTGTCTGAACTGAGGCATCAGCTGTCCCAAAGGAAACACAGATTGCTCTGGTCTGTGTCAAATCCACTTTTCCACTACTGATGTCAAAATAACTGTTTTTATCTTGTCTTCCTGAGATTGTTTCATATGAACGAGTCTGGAAGCTTCACAATTTCACAAGTCGCAGATGAACACTGGGACAGGAACCCACCTGCATCGACTGAGCTGTGTCTTCCTCAAATTTCTTGATATCTTCTTTAACCAGGATCATTTGCTCCTTCAGGAAAGTTGCCTCCTGTTTCAAGACTTCCACTTCCCGGAGGACTCTGGGCATGTTCTGCAGAGCCTGGTGGCTTGTTTCTACAGAAACACCGAGCGCTACAGTGAGGGGGGCCTGGGAACCCTTGCAGGAGAGAGGGAGCTCTTCAATTATCTTGTATCACAGAATGGCCTGAGTTGGAAGGGACCTTAAAGATCACCTGGTCCAACCCCCTGCCGTGGGCACGGACACCTTTCCCTAGACCAGGCTGCTCGGAGCCTTATCCAAGCTGGCCCTGAACACTTCCAGGGAGTGGACATAATCTTTATATACATGTAACATATATAGTTTAGATATAATATTTACTACTTTAAAAAGCCCCAACCAACCAATCAACAAAGCAAAACATCAAACAACAAAACTTTAGTTATACCTTTAAAATTTAAACACGTACTTTATCATAGATTCATGGGATCGTTTAGATTGGAAAAGACCTTTAAGATCATCGAACCCGCGCTGCCAACCAGTAACCCCTGCATCCACTCATCTTTTAAACACCCCATCCCTGGGGACTCCACCACCTCCCTAGACAGCCCATTCCACTGCTTGACAACCCTTTAGGTGAAGAAATATTTCCTAATATCAAATCTAAACCTCCCTCAGCAGCGGTTTCTCAGGGTTCAGCACAGATCTGTGAGGCCACAGAGCTGCACCTATGGGGATGGCGACCTGAAGGCACAAACCCCACACGGGACCCAGCCCGACGCGGCGACGGCCGCACCCCCGGCCCCCCTCACCTTCCACGGCGTTGTTGACCTCCTGGATGAAGAGCTGCAGCTTCATCACCAGGGTAGCGGCGTGCGCGTCCACCTTACCGGGGGCCTCCTGCTGCACGGCCCGAAAGGCCGCGTTCACCCAGCTCTTCACCTCAAAATCATCCGAGAGGAACCGGGAGAAATCCATCGCTGACTCCGGGACCACAGGGGCGCAGACCGGACACAGGCCGCGGCCCTGCCGCGCACAAGGAAACGCGGCGCCGGGCCCCTGCCGGCCACCGTCCGCGGGGCGTTCCCGGGCCCCGGTGGGCAGGGCAGGCCCGGAACCGCACTCCTGAAGGGCTTTCGGGACAGGGTTGCCGCGCTCTCGGTGCAGCCGGGTCCCGGAGCCCCATCCAGACAGCACCCGCTTCTGTCCTCACGGCTCCAACCTCCCTGAGCGATAAAATACACCGGTTCTACGCCCTCGTAACCGGGGAGCCGCGAAAGGCGGCTCCGTGTGGGGGAACCTCCTGCTGAGAGCCCAGGGGAAGCTGCGGGGCCTGGGGGTGGCCGAGCTGGTGACACTTGGCAGTTTTTCTCCCAGATTTGTCCCCAAGCACACCCAGTATTTCCTCTCCTCACTCCTTTCTCTATAAACCTCATCCACCACAGCCCAGGCAGCCCAGCTCGCACCGTTCCTCACGTCCTTACCTGCACACATTGGGACCCAGGGAAAACCAGGGTGGGTAGGAACAGATCCTTCCCCACAGTCTGTCATGAGGGCTGACTGTTGATACAGGTTTGCCTTTTTAATTCAAAAAAGTAATGGGGAAGAGGCTGATTGTTGGTATAGGTTTGCTTTTTTTAATTCAAAAAGTAATGGGGAAAAGGGGAAAATTGGCCCCAAAAAACCAGCAGAAAAGACCTGTATGGAAGCAGCACTAAGGCTCTACAGCAGGGTCAGCTACAGAGAAAGGCCGTGGCAGAAGCAGCCAGTGCACACCCTTCCTGCCAGACACCTGCACAGAAACCCGGAGAGAGGAGGACACAGCAGATCCCGAGGAAAGGAGCCGTTCTGGAGTCCAGGCGGGCATTGCTGGCACACAGTATCCCCATCCACCGCTAAGGCAACACGGCAATGTCCAAGCCTGCTGA
>NW_010159234.1:29989-39770 GCF_000695765.1 Mesitornis unicolor
GGTCACCTCTCCCACCTCGCTGAAGGGCTGCGTGCCTTGCCTGAACGCCAGTTTGTACCTCAGCCGGACGGGATCCTGTGAGAGAAAGGGACAGAGGGGCACGTCACAGTTGCAGAGTCCTGGGCTCCTTCAGCCTCACCCATCACCTTGCTGCAGTGAATCTCCCTCTGAAAGGGGAGAGGTTATAGCTCTGGAAAGCTGTTTTCACTGGGAAAAATGTCATCCCAGCACAGCCCAGGCTGCTCCGTCTCTCCCTTACATCTCCTGTCTTTCATATAAACACCTTGCCCATGACAGTGGCGTTCCCAGCGCCCCACCAGACCCCAGCACCGCACAGACCTTGTGCGGATTGGCGAGCAGCAGGACCTGGGACACCACGGCGGGGGGGAGAAGAGGGCTGAAGGCAGGCAGCTCGGAGCCGGATGCGGGCTGCAACTTGATTTTCATGGTCTGAAAGAGAAAACAAAAGGAACTCTTCCTGGTCCACACTGGTTGTCTCAAGGCCAGGGATACACTCGATGAAACAGGCACCACCATACAACAAGCTCACCATTCAGAGAAAGCGAGCTGTGCCATTTCCATGGCAAATCCTAAGCAAGAAATGGCAAACCCTCTCCTCGGGACATTTCTGAGCAGTGCCACCCTCTGCTGCCCGTCACAGGCCTCTCACCTTTGGGACTGCAGCCTGGAACGCGATGTCCTTAATTGGCTGCACTGATGTGCTCAGCATGGAGAGAACCATCACCAGCACATCTGGCCGGCCAGGAGCCGGCTCCCTGGAGAAGTGGAGCATGGCCTTGAAACCATTCCTGTCGTACACAGTGAGCGGACAGATGCTGCCTGCCGGAGACAAAGCAGAATCAGAAACAAAGCACAGATTCCCCTCCCTTCTGAGAGCAGAACAGCGGAGATGGGATAAGGAACAGCAAAAAGAAACCCATTTTGTTTTTTTAAGCCTCTGGAAAAGAATGATTAAAGGTGCTGAGACCATGGTACGACCCCTAGCACCTGCTCTAACTCTCAGATACATTAAGCCCTTCATAGAGCAGTCATTACTTTTCTCCAGTCAACCTGCACAGGGCTTGCTCCCCTGCAAAAATCACAGAAGAGCTCTAGCAAGCCTCTGGTCAGTGGAGCTGGGGCACAGAAACCATTGCACTTACTCGGTGTAATTGAAATTAAAGGGACAAAAAGGTTTTCTAGAGAAGCATCACGGGAAGCTGGATGCAAAGAGGCAGCAGGCTTCAGCTCGTAGCCTGGGCTGGGGAGTGAAGGATCTGCCATTGAGCTATTGGGAAGATCTGGAAAAGGCAATTTCACTGGTGATAAATCCCTGGAAAGAAAAGCACGTAGAAAGCTTACATTAACCAGGGAGACTCCATGGTATATACCATCTTCTGCTGTGTTTGTGTTCCCAATCCCTCACCCCTTTTAGGTATAAAGAAAGTGCAAATTTACACTCTGAGTTCTTGACAAATTCAAACACTGTCTGTTTCACACAGGAGAAGCTGCTGTTTCTGCATTCTTTAAGGCAGACTTTGACTTCTGTCACTACTGTGAAACTTGGTTTCAGGGCCCTGGAAGTCTGCTCTCTCCGTGCACAGACTCTGGAGCTCTGGTCAGTGAGATTACGGTGAATTCTCACTCAAAGACCACACGAGAAGCTGGGAGTCTCCAGCAAACTTTCTTGGCCTGCATTACGGCAGACTGGATAAGTGCATCGTGATGGCCACACGCTCTGAAGGTCTCTGGATGATTAATTTGGCTCATGAGCTGTTAGGCTTTCACTGAATGCCTGGACACTGCTTTGTCACGGCCTGAATAAAGCTGGGGAAAGTATTTTTGGGGTCACAGGTTGTTATAAAAGACCTGACTGTAAGGTTTTTGTCCTTTAGCTCAAGATCACCTTGTTACTAAGCCACAGGATTTGTCTCCCCAAATTTCTGGCCCTTGGAAGGTCCTCGATTGCAATCACACAAAGTGCAATTAACAGGTGCATAACTGATGAAGAACCAAGGCAGACAGATAGTTTGCCACCATTAACCAGCTGTAGCTGACAGGTTTTCCTAAAATGCACTGTAGAACAGTATTCCTCATCCCCAACATCAGACTGCACTGGGAACAGTTTGCTTACAAGGATAAGGTCTTGGTCCTGGGCGGTGGAGAGAGCTGATCAGCCAGGCCCTGCAATCCGCTCCCCTCCTGCAGTCCCAGTGCTTGAACAGCGCTCACAGATTCACTGTATCCGTTGTGTCCAGCAGTCTGAAAAACCAGGCACGTACAGAACATCAGCAAAATTCAGATCTGTTGCACTGAAAAGCACCTTGTCTTTAATAACGCTACTTAAAGTAGGACTAGGTAAGGGTAATCTGGTTGCAAACTGCAGCTGAGAATTCATTGCAGAGCAGAAGGATTCCGGTTTCCCTTCAGAACAGAGCGGTGTGAAGAACGGCTGCCAGAGAAAGCTTGGTCAGGAATCACAGCTGATGTTCGTCCTCTGTACCTTATGGACTGAAGGACCTGAGGATCACTCACCTCCACTAAGCCAAAATCAGGCGGTGGTTTCTGCGCAACAGGAGAGTTGCCGAGACCTAAGAAAGATGCCAAAATGCCACAGATCAATTACAGAAAGCGAGGGGTTTCCATAGGTCCTTCCTCTGCTGTCTAACAGCAGTTTGACTCCAGTCTACCACCATTCAAACTACACTCTCAAAACCTTAGGACACCTCCCCTAAAAGGGTCTCCTTTCTCTTAGGACTGACACCAAAGTCAAAGTTCTCCCACCCCCATTAAATGCCAGGAGCCCCAGCGACAAGGGTGACGCTGCACTGAAGTGCACACACAGACCTAACGACTGCAGCTCCTCCTCGAGCAGACAGGCAGAGCTCGAGCTGCCATGCCGGGAGGTGGTGGTGGTGTTGGCACATTGCTCTGCAGGAGGCTGGGACGTCAGCTCCAGCTCGGAGAAGTCAATCAGCGTGTAGCTCTTCATGCGCCTGGGGGGCGGCCGGCATGCTTGGAAACAGCAGAAAGAGTTAAAGAGAAACCTCCTGGAAGGAGCCGCAAATTGATGGGCGCAGACGTGCCCAGAAGGATTCACAGGAAAGACATTCAGGAATGTTTTCTATCAACCACATGTAAAAGCAAACGATGGTTAAATAGCAGTTTCCCTGTGCTGTAGGACTTTCTCTACATTTATTCTCTCAGAAGCACTTCCAAACTCCTCACACAGGACACACAGGAGCAGAGCTGAGTGGGATGCTGCGGGACGCTCCTTACCTGGTGCATCAGCGGAGCTGGCGGCTGAGCCTCCTCCTCCTCCACCACCTTCATGGCTGCTCACCACCTGCCTGTACTGCCCCAGCGCCTGCGCGAGCTTGTCGTTGGCCTGCAGTATCTCAGCTGGAAAACAGGAGAAGAAACCCAACCTTCGTGTTCTGACACCAGGGTCACTTCCACAGCGCTCTCCAAACTGCTCCTGGGGCGTGCAAGGAGCAAAGTCAGCAGGGCAGCCTGAGCCTGCAGCCCAGCACACCCCAGCTGAAGAACGCTGGCGTTCACGGGTACGACTGAAACGTCTGAGGCACAGCTGAGCCATCGTGGCCGTGGTTTAAACGTCTGTTCAGCGAGGCATCGCTTCAGTCAGCTTCTCAAGGCAAATGCACAAGAACAAAATGCAATCCTCCGGGAAGGGCTGAATCTCACAACTGGGGAATTCAATGATTCTGCTCATGTGACCCTCCTCAATATATTAAGAAATTAAAGAAACAGCCTTCCTCCTGTGTTGATGGACAGGAGAACCTCAACCTCTGTAGAGAAAAGACCTCAAATGCCCTCAGTTTTCTTTCTTGCAGAGAGTGGGAGAAGGTTTATGCCACTTCCCATGGGCATGGTTTGAAGGTGAATGTGGAAATCCTTGCCAGAGGGGTACCAAGTGCCTAAGCACTCCCCACTTGGCAAAGCAAAGGCAGACGAACTTAACCAAGAAACCCAAGGACAGCGCCGGCTCCTACCCAGGGCCTCGTCGTCATCCACCGTCTCACTGGCCAGGCGGAAGAGCAGCGGCCGGAGCTTCTCACAGCGTAGGAACAGCGTCTGTGGCAGGAAACGTTTCACATCATTGCTCGGGAGATCCCTGGAAACTTCTTCTGCCATGGCAATGCTCTTTCCGTGGCAGAGGCCGAGTGCACGGCGCTGCCCTTTGAATCCCCTTGCCCTGAGCCCTCCCAGCCACAGCCAGGCAGAAGCACCTCTTGGCCAGGAAAAGGAGTGTTTACCTGCAGGGTCTCCTGGTCAGATTTGGATAATTCTTGCCTCTTGTAGCTTTCCAGTAATTCACTGATACGTTTAACATTCTCAGACACCTCGCTGATGGTATCCACTCTTCTGGACACCTTAGCTGACTTTTCTTGTTCCTTTGGTGAAAAATGACATAAAATAGGTCATGATTTGGCCAATGCAGCTTGGCTGGGTCACTCTGGATCACGCTTGGTGTGCAGTTGCTTCCCTCTAATCTCTGGCTGCAGGCAGGGGGGGCACAGGGCAGTGCAGAAAGGAGACGGTTGTGTATAGATGTGAATGGGAACCGAGTTTCCTTTTGGAAATGCAGTACCACCACCAGGATCCCACTAACGTGGAAGCATCCCCAGCACAGGCTCCTGGGTGTACGCATTCCCTCTTCCTGGCAATGGCAGATTTTCGGGAAACAAAACAATCCCAAGCTGTAACTTTGGAATAACAAATACTGGCAATCATCCATCCTCTGGGGCAGCATCACTGAGGTGTAGGGGACCCACTGCCAAAAATGGAACTGCCAAGTCCCCTCCCACCCTCCCCAGCTCCCGACCCAGAGCCGCCCGCCCTGGGCAGCGCCTACCTCCCTGATGATGCTCTTGATCAGGCGGTTGGCAGCCTGCAGGTCTTCCGAGCGGCTGCTCCTTAAAAGCCTCGCCAGGAGCTGTGGGGAGAGCAGTGAGCGGTGGAGAGCGGTGGAGAGCAGCGGTGAGCAGCAGCCTCTGGGCACACATGGCACAGGAGCAGCTCTGGAGGATACCCATGGCCATAACAGTTTCTATAGACCTGGAAATACGTGGCCTCATGGCCCATAATCTAATCCAGGTTATATTGCTGCCTCTTATGCCTGTTTGGGAATAGGAACTCTGGCTCTGCAGAGCTCCTGCAGACCTGGAGAAATGCTCCCTTGGGAAAGTGTCATAGAAACTGGGGTTTTTCTGTAAAAAACATTTCATTTTTCACTAAGCAAAATCTTCTGACGAAGCATCAAAGAATGTTCTAGCTGTTGTACAGCAAGAGGGTTTCAGCATTACTCTGAAGATTGTCTGAAACAGCAAAAGCTCCCAGAATATGACCAGGCCTGTTGTCTCATCAGTACAAATCAGAGGGGGAGTAGGCATGAAAAGCCCAGGCTTTACCTTGGATTTCTCTTCATCTGTGTCAAAAATCGAATCCTGAGGTCTGGGAGAAGGGGGAGGTAAAATTTTGTCTTCTGGCACTTTGGGGTCTTCTTTTACAATGCCTGGAATGGGTAACAGGGCTTGTTCAGCAGTGCCTGAGCTGTTAAAACACCAATGCTCAACAGCGCCTTGGATTCTGCGCCCAGTTCCCTCAGCCCTCCCTGGAATTTCACAGGATGAGAGGGAGGAGCGAGGAGCTGCTTTAGCACACACCCAGACAACTTCCCTTCCTGCTTCAATGTAGTCTGGACTGCGGCAGAAAGCGCTGCGGGATTTTCTCAGTCCAGCTATGAAATGCATTACCTGGGATCCCAAGATGGGAGTTGGGCCGATTTCTGGATGACACCACCAGCAAGGATTACTGAACGTGATGGTGTGGATGGAAAGTCCAGCTCAGGATCTCTCTGAACCTGTCCCTCATAACCCCAGGGCAAAGACCTCCCTGTGTTTGAGCCCACCAGCCCCGTGTGACACAGCCCACCAGCTTGGCCTGTGCCTTCCAAAAATCTCCCTAAGCAGTTCCTGGCCCCCTGATGTACCCAAGCAGCCCTGTAAGGGCGGCATTTGTCCTTTCACAGCATCACAGAACATGAGGAGTTGGAAGGGACCTTGGAAGATCATCCATTCCAACCCCTGCCGGAGCAGGATCACCTGGACTATTCAATATTCAATATTCACTATCCAATATTCAATAGTCACTATCCAATATTCAATAGTCACTATTCAATATTCAATATTAACTATTCAATATTTACTATTCAACATTCTTGCTGAAGCAGTAACGTTAACAGGAGGCTAGGAAATGTCAACAGTAATTCAAGTCTTCACTTTCAAATAGGTTTTGCAAATATAAAAGGTTAATTCTTACCATCTGACCATTCACATTCTGGTTTAAATTCAGTGTTCTGTGAATTGTTACATCAGTCATTTCCAGTACATAATTATTTAAAACAAATTTGTGCAACAGAAAACGAATGGCAGTGCAAGCCTTCCCTCCTGACACGCAGCATTTCGAGAAAAGGCTGAGTCACAGAGCAGAGCACAGAGAGCTGTGGTGTGGTCTGCGACCTGGGGGCTAAAAAGGAAACCGAAATAACAGAACTAAACCTTGTTTCTTCAGCATCTGATAAGCATCCCGGATTTTCACTTCCTGAGGAAACCAGACTGTCCAACTGAATATTACTTCTGTGACTCTCGACTTGACTTTTTCTGAAGACCAGGTCCCATAGTACTGAAAAAAAAACCAGAACAAAACAGTAAATGAAACAAAATAGACTACGACCCAAGAGTTAGCGGCAGATCCAGCACACGGGTCTGGCCCCGAGCTGTCCGTGCGCAGAGGCCGAGCAGCAGGCGGATCCCCAAGGCTGTATTTGCAGAGCTGCCAGCGCGGTGTCTGCTGGCACAGGAAAGCACGTGTGGCTGTAAACACAAGGGATGCTATTACACGCGTGGCAATTACACACATACTGCATGACCATCCAAATGAAATCATTTCTGAACTTCTCTGATCACTTACTGAATCCGAAACCAAAAGTGGGCTGTGTTGTTTTAGAGAGAACCGTTCTGTGCTCGACTTCAAACACTTCCCTCAGCTGCCTGCAATGCAAACAGCCCCGCTGGCCTCAGCCAGACCCAGACAGGTGAAAACAGAGCGAGATGAGAAATGAAAGCTAGAGCCTTTGTCAGCATCTGAACGTTTTCTCTGCTTTCTCTCACTATTGCCCATAAGCACTCACTTTAATGTAGTACAAAAACATCAGTAAGAATGGTAGAAGCCACACACACCTCCTCAAACCCTAGGCATTTTAAACTCAAAACAGCCATCAGAACCCTGTGCTGATACATCCTTCAGACTTTCAGGTTTCACTGAAAGACCTTTGCCCAGGCTGGGACCGAGAGGAGAGGTTTTCTAGTTTGGTTCAACACTTCTCTGAAATCAGCTTTCGCACCTCTGTGTCGAGGTGACGCAGTGGAAAACGAAGGCTGTGCAAGCGGTAGACACGTGCAGGACCCGCTGAAAGGGGAATCGATTGCGGGGTCACCCAGAGGGGCACTTAGGGAAGCCCCAGGTCTGCTGCTGGATGCAGAGAAGAGCGGGGTGGGAAGATCCCTGATAAAACAGGGCTGCATTTTTCACCCCAAGAGGCACTGCCAGGGGACCCAGGGCATCTGCTCCCCATCGCTGCTCCCTCTGCATCTCCAACCCACGTGCTCAGGACTGAACCCCTCACTCCTGACGGCTGCTCTGCTCCTCGGGAGGCAGTGACTGCACTTGGCAGCAAAGTGCTCCTCCATGGGATACATCCAATTAATGCACCCAATGAATACACTGAGTGAATACATCCAATTAATGCACCCAATGAATACACTGAGTGAATACATCGAGTTAATGCACCCAATGAATACACTGAGTGAATGCATCAAATGAATGCATTGAATGAATGCATTGGGAGCCAGGGAAGTGGAAGTGCCCATCGAACAGGACCCAAACGCAGGCTCACCTTTGCCAGGAGAAAGCAAGGAGAGAAGCGGGAGCACAGGGGTTTGAGGACAGAGCATAAGAAAACACGGGAGAGGCCCTGGGCATTTTTAGATTAATGGTAAAAGTTTTGATGCCCAGTGTGAGATAAGCAGTGTCCCACGCGCAATGGGCAGCGTAACCACGAGCACCCACCTTCGGGGAAAGCACTTTGATCAGCTCGTTCAGAAACCTGAATTTGGCTATTTCCCTGTGAAACCTTTCACCGCAGTTGTTCACACAGGTCTCCAGCACCTGTAGAAAACAACACAGCGCCATAAACTGTACTGACAGCTCTTGGGGAATGTAAACATTTTCCCATTATCATACTAAATCTAAGAACTTCCTGGCACTGCGCTCACAAATACAAGGTACTGAGGAGGCCGTGCAATGCAGCAGGACTGTGTATTTTCCTTCACCCAGCCCTCTTTAGCAGCATGTTTGACACCATCTGCTCTGCACTACCCAGCACTAAGAACACCGGGGCCACTGCGGTGGGACCACAGAGCGAACAGCGAGGGCTGCAGAGCCAGCAGGGAGGGAACAGCAGCCGCCACCGCGAACAACAGAAAGGGGGGCACATCTGAGAGAAACAGAAGGGGCAGCTGTGCTGTCTGCACCCCAGGCTCCATTTCCAAGTTACTGCTGCCTCTCTGGGCACGCAGATGAAAGCACTCACTGTGAGAGCGTGGAGAGCTTCCCTCTCCTGGGGCGACTGGATCTTGTGTGCCAGCAGCCTCGGCGCCAGCGACGGGCTGGGGAGAAGCAGAAGAAAATCAGGCAACGCCAAGCTCCCGAGGAAAGCAAGGGCTGCTGCCTGAGGAAAGCAAGGGCTGCTGACCCTGCCCTGCCAAGGAGCAACTCCTGCCTTCATGTCAAGGAGATGCATTAATGCAGCTTGTGCGGCCCCAGCGCTGTCCCCTGGGGAGGGCTGGGGGCTCTCCCTGGCTCTGAGCCGCAGGAGCTGCCGTGCATGGCCGAGATGGGGCTGCTGCACACAGCAGGCTGCACGCACTGCATGTGTGTCTCTGCTCTGAAGAAGGCTGTGACGGGTCATTTGCTTAATTTGTTCCTGCTCCTTCCCGCAGAGCAGAGCCTGGGCTGGAAGGGGGGGAAGTCCCAGCAGAGATCTCCCACCCTTCCGAGAGGAAAAGCCGGGGCTGAGCTCACTCAGGGCTTCCCTGCAGAGCCCACGGCAGAGCCCCATGGCAGAGCCCCACACCAGCCATCCTTGGCCAGAGAGGCCAGCAAGGGCATAGTGCTAGGACCTCCTGCCCCATGGGTTGCTGCAATGAATGTCAGAGCCCATTCCCAGACACCACCCTGCACCACATTGGCACATGTGTGCCTCTTCACAGTTTATTTACACTGTGGGAGCAGCAGAGCCCGGCCAGCACTCGAGTTGTCTCTCCAGGCTCCCCACACCGTGACAGGTCCCATTCCCCCCCCGGAGAGGCTCAGAGCAAACACAAAGAGCCGAGTGTCTGCCTCACCCGTCCGTGTCGGCGTTCACCTGGGCACAGAACCTCTGGATGCACTCCCAGTCCTCCTCGGGAACGCTGGGGTCGGTGGCTTTATCTTACACAGAAAGAAAACCCAAAAAAACCCCAGTCTTAGCGGAGGGGCGTGCGAGCGAGCGGCACAAGGGCAGGAAGCGGCTCAGCCCTGGCACTGCTGCTTCAGGGCTTTGGGTTAAAAGAGGCAGAAATGGAAGAAGCAGGAGGAGCAGGAAACAGCTGTTACTAAAATCTGCCGAAAAACACAGCCCCGAGTACGCGCTCTTCGA
>NW_010159235.1:0-622 GCF_000695765.1 Mesitornis unicolor
CAAGAATAATAGGCTTAAACGCCTAAAAAAAACCCACGGAAGTGGACCGAGCAAAGTGTTTTATTCGTACAGAGCAATTCCCAGGGAAGGAAAAATCCAGCTACAGCTTTCAGTCCTAGTCCCTTTCTGGTGTGAGTTGGAGTCGAACATTTGCCATATTGAAACCAGGCTCTGGGCACCTACAGATAAATCTTAAATGCCCAAAAAAAGAAGGAAAAGCAAGAATAATAGACAGAAATGCCTAAAAAGCAGTAAAAGTTCCAAATAAGGAGAAAAACACAAGACTCTTGTGCCTACAAACTCCAAAATTGTCAATATATGTAGCAAAAGCTCCAATATGAGCCAGAAAAGCCAAAAAAGCTTAAAAAGTTTCTTTTACAATGTGTTAAATTCAAAAAAAGCAGACATGTCAAGTAACTTTTCAACTGTCCAAAAATGATGGAAAAGCTAGAAGAACCGCAACAAACGCCTAAAAAGATGAAAAAGTTCAAAAAAGGAGAAAAAAACCTCAGCAGTATATGCCTAGAAATTCTGAAGTTCCCACAATATGTAGCAAAAAAACCATTATCAGTCAGAATAGTCAAAAAAGCTCAAGAAGTGCCAAATAAGGGAAAAAATACCC
>NW_010159236.1:0-2503 GCF_000695765.1 Mesitornis unicolor
TTCTGTGATTCTGTGATTCTGTGAAATTGGCGGAACTAAAAGAGAATTTAAACTTTTCATCAGGTAAATACAGGTAATATATCAAATCCATAAATTATCAGATTACTTAATAAGAAGAAAATTAGAAAGAAGCCACAACACCTATGTAAGGGAAGATTTTAACACCACACAAAATAAAGTAGTAACAATTTCTCACTGCAGTGAAAGGAATGGGAGTATACAATTTTCAAAGATGTTATCCACACCATAACCGTGTCATAAACTTTTCCTTTGGACAGTATTCTACTGTAAGCATTAGTTATTTGCTAGGAGTAAATTTTCTTAGCATTAGTTATTTTTCACTGGGAACATCTTTTATTTTTTAAAAGGATAATTTACCAATTGAGAACAATTGCAAAAATCTTAGTCCCTTTGCCAAAAGTCTCTGAACAATCTTATTTACTGTGATACTGAGTCTTCTAAAAATGCTGCTATTGGAGGGGTTTGACTTTCAGTGTGTTTTCTTTTGTTATTTCATAAAATGTGTAATGTCACTTCGTATCTCTTGTTTCTCCATCTCTCTTTCCTTGTCTGTCTCTTTCTATAAAACACTTTCATGCATTGTTTAGCTGATGTCAAGAACTGTGGATAGCAGGTAAGTAGTTCTCCCATTGACTGCTTAGGGAATTCAAAGAACTTTATAATAACAGAACAAAACAGAAAGGGAACACAACAGGCTTTTCACAACAGTAAAAATCTGATGATAGCTAAGAGGTGTAAAAGGTGAGTCTTCTACTTTTCTGCAGCTTGAAACATGCAATTATTTTTTAGCACACAGATACAGTTGCATTAATACTACCAACATAGTAAACTGTAGTGGTATCTGAATGTGTATGTTTTTAATGACCTGATTGCTAAAGCTTGTTACTATTAATAATTGAAAAATACATAATTTTCTAATATGGGACAGTTTGAAGGAACATTTAATTTGACTGAAATATTCCATGAATGCAAAAATATCACAGTCTCACAGATATGAAGTACTGTGTCCTGCTGATAAAGCTCATGAAGAAATGGGAAAGAAGATAAATAGATGGAAGCAGTCTGACCCCCACATTGTACTGGTTTCCTTAATCTGCCAGAAAATTTTCAAATGATTCTTCCTCTCTTTTTTCTGGGTAATAGAAGGAACTACTGAAAAATAATCCTTTCTCACAGAACTGCTATCTGGGGGAAAAAAGAAGTAGCTGACCCTCTTTACCTTTTTATGAAAATGTAAATTACAAGGAAAAAAAAGTCTTCTCAAATGCAATGCTTAAAGAAAAGCCGTATTTCCTTTCTGCTGTTGCAAGAAGGACTTCTCTATAAGGGAAAAGGTGGACAGGTATTCTGGGTCCTGATTTTTAGTGTGAAGAGAAGCTGTACATTCCTGGAACCATCAGTACTTTAACATGGACAGGCTGCTGGAAATACAATTATTTGAAGACTTCTGCAATAGATTTTCTGTTACAGTTTTGCAACATTATGCGATCTGCGGATTACATTTTTTTCTAGAACTGATTTTAGTTTTTACAGTACGATGAATGTAAACTGATCTTACAGTAATTACTGAAGGAGAATTTAGTAGGTATTTTCACATTTTTTAAACATAGTATTTACTTTTAGTGATTAGAAGTCTCTAAAGCTCAAGAATAAAAAAAAAATCGCATACCATATTACATTATTTGTTATGCTGGATACAGCTATAGGAGATAGCTGGCTATCTCTATCTAAAGGATTTTTATATTGCTCTCTAGATTGTAATAAGGAACAGTTGAATGAAAATGTATGTACAATTTTATTTATGCTTTTAACTCTAGGGTTCCACAAAAAAGAGAAGAAGAATCATCTATTTTTTTATTCAGCAAATTAGAGATATAAAACCAGACAGAGTAGGCATAAAACAGCCTCCTATAAAAAGACTTCAGTAAAAGTTATCTTATGGTCTGTGTTAAAAATCTCCCCAAATTAACTAAATGAGTCAACATTAAGACTTTCACAGAAATTTTCTCTTCATACAATGCTCCACTATTTATATTAACTTCTGTTTTTTTTTAAATAACTTGAGGTGCCAGGATCACTGGGGCAGGTTTATACAGAGGGGGTTTTTTTAGGTTTTATTTTGATATGTAGATACGTGAGAAGAGTGCATCTTAAAACATTCAATGGTGAAGTCCACACATTCAGCCAGATCTGTTCTGGTTCAGAAGCCACATGTGTGAGAACTCTCACACATTTTCTAATCTATATAAAGAATGGCATAGCGTCATTCAGTCTGCATGGTTAGTAACACACAATTAATAACATGTTTGAGGTTCTGGCTTTCTATGTGTTAAATGGCATCAGTAACTGGTAGCGAGAAAGAACAGCAACAACTTCAAGTGTTGTCAGGTACATATGTAAGTATGAACTCCTGAAGTTCATTCTGTAACTCATCTCAAGTGTCTATTACATTAACGCTTAAAAATAACCTGTGTTTCTCTTT
>NW_010159236.1:2534-15131 GCF_000695765.1 Mesitornis unicolor
GAAATGCTCAAGAAGTTTATGCTCAGCAGACAACTCTTCCTTCTGGATGGCCTTGTGAGGTCGTGTGTGTTTTATGGGTGATTTAATGGCAGACTAGGCATACGTTCCAGCTGAGAAACGGAAACCCACATCTGGCGGTAGCGAGCATTTTAAACCCCCTCAAGTTCATTTTGGTACAGGCTCAAAAAGGTTAGCTTCAGCTGATTTTAACAAGGTGATTCTACTTTTTCTCAGCTATAGGTTGATACCACCCGGTGACGAAGTGGCTCTTGCTTGTGTACCCCTTGGGAGGTAAGCTGGAGGTCTGGATAGATGGCTTGCTAAGTGAGGCCTGCGTCTGGCCATGCATGTGGACTCAGGGAAGTATTGAACTGTCATTTATAGTTTATTTTCCCTTCTCTGTGCATTTTGTACTTTAAAAGAACTTTCTGATTAGTCATTAAGCAGACATATAACTTCATTTTTTTTTTCACCATGGGAAAAGGGGAGAAGGATGCTGAGAAATTGAATTAGCTGAGAAATTGTTTCAGAACAGAATACAAGAGCTATTATGTGCTTTACCCCACTGCCTCCTCAAAGTATACGTGTGATACTAATTTCCAAACTAAGCTGTGAGTCAAGAAGTTTGCCAACATGTGCTAATCACTAGGAAACATGTAACTTATTCTGCATTCAATAGTTAACAGTTGGCAAGAGCATACCCTTTGGTTTGGAATTGATTTTGCATTTGTTCAAGAATGACATGCACGCTGACAAGTGAGACCAGATAATTCAGATTTATCAGTTCTGACTTGCTGAATAACCATTTCAGATAGATGATGGATGGCTCCCAAACTGGCAGTAAGACACGAGTTTGTGAAGGTGATAAACAAAAAAATTAGCTTTCTCTGTGCTGAATACTCTAATATTCCAAAATGCCAAATGGCATTATCCCACTATCTTCTCAAACTTGTTAAGATTAAAAAATAGGTAAAGCATCTATTTGAACTACAGTAACTGTTAGACAAGGAACACTGAGGTCCACGTGCTGTGAAAGATAGGCGGATTAAATGAGCTTGGAGTAGTTATGTAGTCTGATATTAGTGGCCAGGAGAGAAGACAACATGAATAAATACCTGCTCCCCCCAGCAGCGATAATAAAAGCTAAGTTTATTTTTGACTGTGGCATGACAGCCACTGATTTTGTCTGAAATGGCAGTATATCATCAATAACATTTATGATCAATAATGGAACAGATAATTCAGCTGTAGTTGGGAGTTGAGGGCATTTTGGAAAGAAGGACATGAATGCATAGGAATAGAATTAATTGAATGAATGCTGTATGCCATTTTTTAGAAGAACATGACTCTGAATAGAAGCTTGTGGCTTCCAGGAGTTGTTAGAGCATGAGGAAGACCCAGTTTAACATCATTTCCCAGGACTTTTATTCTGGCAAGCAGGATGTTGCAGATCCAATTATGTTACGCTAAGGGATACTTCACTAGCTGGAATTGAGTTCAGGAAAACTGTCTGAGCATGTCAGGCCCTGAGGAACACGGTCCAAATTGTGGATATCATAGAAATCCATCAAGTCATGCATATATTTTATTAATTTCCTCAGCCATCATTGCCCATGCAGTGCCTGTAATTAACAGACATTCTGCAGTAATATTAACAGAAAACAACTTAAAGGAGAGGCTTATGAAGAGTAATAACAAATAAAAAGCATTCAGCTGTCATGTCTTTGATGGTTTATGTAGTAATCAGCAAAACATTAAAAGTTTAAGAGGTACTCAACTATTTAATTCTGCTCTATTCGTACTGAGACAGCAATGTACATAGTGCTTTCTGAAAAAAGGATGTACTTGAATGTTATGGTTTAAGGGTTACCATCCTGAAAGGGAAGGACAGGTGGTGTCAGTAGGACCCTGGGTGGTCAGAGATCAGTACTGATCAGTACTGTTCCCTCCCCTTTCTGGCCACAGTCTATAAAAAACTGAGGAGGCCCGAGGTTTTAGCGGGCTTTTCCTGGTTTCCTGGGCTGTTTCCTGTTGCATCTCGGGACAGCTAGGGCTACCTCCACGTGCTCAGCAGCATCCACCACCACCCGCTCCCGGCACCACTGCGGTCCCTGGTGACGAGTCACAGTGGTCACAGTGGCCATGAGGCACTGCTCGGACACTTCTACTCAGGATTCCTGGGATCGGGTTTTGTATATAGTTAAATATCCTTTGTCCCTTATTAATTCCCTTTTCCTTTCCCCTGTTGTTCATTAAACTTGTTAAAGTCTTAACTTCCAACCTTGTGTGAAGCATTTTTTTTCTCTGTTCCCTCTTTTTTAATCCTCCTCGTGGGAGGCTAGGGGACAATAGAGAGAGAATCCTGCTCTCTGAGCCTTAAACAGAGACATTGAATCTTGAACTATTCAACCACATGTGTTTGCAGAATTCAGTTGAAGTTTTCATGAAGGGCTTTTTTTTGAAAGTTACCAGTTTCATAATTTTTTGTAGGACAAGAGTATAATTCTACAATCTGACCCTTGGCACACCATCTTCAAGTTTTCAATACACTCTAAGACATATCACAAAGTTGATCCTTAAATATCGTATCAAGAGAACAGAGGTGTCTGTTTTCAGGTAATATTACAGTAAAGTGTCCAAGACAGATTCCAGGACTTTTCTGACATTACTAATATAGGAACAGAAAAATACCCTGAAAGAACATCATCCACATGCAGCAGGAACAGATTCATTGCAGGATTCCAAGTTTTGATATGAATTCTTTATGGTTTCCTGTTGTCTAATGCCTACTGCAAATTTGTAAGTAGCAATGATGACTTTCTTCTTTGTACCTTATAAAGGTATTAAAATAATGTTTGCTCTTTATCTTTTTTTCAATTATCTCTTCTTTGTTAAAATACACACTCATTTCACAAGCCTCAAAACTGACATATCAATAGTATCTACGGACTTTTTCTTTTTTTTTAAGATACAGCTGGAAGCACACAATGAAGAAGTTCCAAAAGATAAATTCATACTGCATACTGGAACAGTAGGAGATTTCAATTCATAGGAGGTTCCATACAGTTCTATTGATTTCAATAAAGCTATGCTGATTTATGGTAGCCAAGAACTTTTTCATATATCCATGCAACCTAACTAGGCCTTTTTATACCTTCACAGTAGACACTATTGTACCTGACTCAAGGAGATCAAAGTAGAAAGCCTTGTTTTAAATCCCCTTGTGACAACAGCTTTAAACTGAGAAAGATTTAAAGACATTAGTGTAGCTTTGAACTGTAATAGAATATTCACTTCATAATTGAAGTGATGTCCTTGAACAAATTAAAATCCCAGAAGCAGATGTCATTTTTAAAATGTATTTTAAGAGTACTGCAAACTTCTTCTGTATGCAGTTAATGGGTGAGGTTCAGCTCCTTCATTCTCAAAGTGAGTACTTGGATGCATGTCTACCTTCACTTGAGGACTTAGTTGCCTATCTCAAAGACTATACTATACATTCTTTTAATGTATTGAATCACCTTAATATTCATACCAGTGACGTTTCTCCAGAGACTAAATAAAAGAATTTCTAATGTTTATTGATTCTGGAAGAATATTACTTGGGAATCTACTAGTAGGAATATTAGTGAGGTAGACTGTTCCAATATCCATTAACATCAACTGTTGTGGCTGGCAAAAGAAAGAAAAACATTTAAAACATGGGGTCTGAAGCATTATCAACTCCATGAAACTACCGTTAGTCTCCAGATCAGCTGGAAACAGAGAATCCATAGTACATAGCACTCCCTCGTTCTGCAAGGCTTCATCCATAGGATCTGCAACACAGATGAGACCATGAAAAAACCTGAAAGAACATGTTTGTATGTAGAGGCAGAGGGAAAGGAAGTGGCTGCTTACAGATGCTTGTGGTTTCTTTTGACATTGTGGCTCTCTTAAAAAGAGGCCTGAAAAGAAGTTATGGCTTTTAACACTGTTCCATTGGAGTCTCACTGTCCTATACATACAGAATTTCCATGTGGATGATCACAGTCACCTGATCTCCCTTGAGCACATCTGTGCTTCAGTGACAATAACTCGTATTGCCACTTGGTACAGAAATGGGACATTTTCAGATTCCTTGCTGTTAAATTTGCTCCATGCAGTTGTTCACCAAAAGCCGACTTTGATGACATTTAAAAAGCAGTGTGAGACATCACTTCTTGGTCAAACATTTGCTTGATGCTATGGCTGCACTTTATTTATTGTGGTTGTTTCAGATGATGCAAGGTCTGGGAATACTTATCCTGCCTATTGTCAGTTTGATGATTGCTGTTTTAGGTTTTTCCCCAGGAGCACTCTGATGACATTAGGAAGGAAACATAAAACAAACCAGTAAACAACTACTGCAAACTGTGATAAATATGCTGCATTTGCACATACACACATTAAGAACAGCCTCAGATTTGTTTGTTTGTTTGTTTTTAAATTATTCTAAGTGGAAATTATTTTTCTTCACACATGAAAGTCAACATCTTTACCAGCACAAAGCAAGTAAGGTGAGAAAACTGTTCAATTCTGACTTGTATCCCACTATTCTGTCTGTTGAGTTTCCACATACCCTCATTGCTGCAACAAGAAGTTTATTTGGCATGTTTCTCATTAAAATGATGATTCACATAAACTTGCTTAGTTTGAGATCTAACAAGAGCATAAACAGAGTTGGTCTGGCTGTGGTTAAAACAGTGCTGAAAGCAGCCTATCGCTTCAATTTAATGAAACTAAAACTTAATACAATACAGTAACACTCAAGAAACTAAAACTCAGGAAAAGAAAAGAAACCATTAACATCTAACAACAGGACTCACTAAACATTCATCAGGTAGAGCCGCAGATGGAAAGTATTTGATATCAGCACTAAACCATGCTGACACTAAATTCTCTCCTGCTCTTTACATTCACTTTTGAGAACTCTATACACAATATCTCCTTGGATTTGTCTTTCATGTGCTTTTAATGCTAACAATAAAATGATGCTATTGTCTTTGACACTGCCTAATCTGTACAGTGGTAATTTGAATGCATTTCTTTCCTACCTGTTGTTTTAGGTGACAGGTGCCAACCCCCACTCCCAGTCTACAGTGTCATTCCAAAGATACATAATTTAAAATTCCATATTCATTCAGCTTAATAAAAAGAGAAATTAAAGAAGAGAAAAAAGAGTGGTAATTCTGTTAGTTTCTATTGTTTCTGTGAAAGCTCTCCATATTTCTGCATTAGATCAATGATCTTGATTTAGTACACTGCCATATTATTCAGTTCAGAACTGGAGAAGACATTAAAGCATTCAAACTTCTGACATCTTAGTTCTACAAGAGGAAAGACAACAAGGACAGAGACTGCATACAAATGTGGAATCCACTATACCAGTTTGTATTTGTATGTCTTTAAGGCAAGTTGTCAACAAAAAGGACTTTTAAATACCTAGAAATTGCAAAAAGAAGACTTGACTTTACATGACATGGCCAATTCAGGATATCAAATTAAAAAATTAAAATACAGGTAACTTCTATTTATTATATCTCTCTCTCTATTTATTATATCTCATCCAAGCAAATTATGTTATTCTGTACTGATTTTTAGTATAAAAATTGCTTACAGAAATGGATTCAGCAAACCAATGAGAAAAGAGAAAAATTTCAGGTACTATTAGAACAGATAACTATGTGACATGGTTGTTTACTTATATATTAATTAAAAATTTATAAAAGGAAAAGCAATGAAAAGCATTTCTATTCACTAAAAAGCAGTTGCTCCTGCTAATGAAGAAGCAGTGATGCAAAACATTCAGATTGAAGACACCACTAAAGTACAAAGTTGGAAAGTTTACTTCTTCTGAAAATATAAGTTAGCTTCTCATTTTAAATGAGTGGAACTTTCAATGAAGTTGCCAGTATCATCTATAGCTTTCTTAAGGTGTATTAATATGTGTGTGTTGCAAATTATGTGTGGTACTAAGCTTTCAAATATGTTGGATTTCTCCCTTTAAAATTAGAGATAGAACTATAGTATCTGATTTTGTACTTAAACTACAAAAAATTTCACATAGGAAACCAACTTTTAGAATCAAAATTGAGTGCTCTTTCATTTTTCAGTCAATGGATGATTACACTGAAGACAAGGTATGGTAACTAGTGGCACAGAGCCACAATCTAATTGAAATGCAAATAGTGCTGCAGAGTGCCAGGGAATATTTGGCTTACTGTAAGAAAACTAGCCTTGAGAATTCAATTTACTTTGTCCAAGAAATACCATCACTAATCTAACAGTGTAGTTCATTTGTAATTAGTGATCAATCAGGCAAATTTCCATATTCATTAACAAAAATTAGTGAGTGTTTAAAGGGATCATTAAAAAATCTACAGATCCATGCTTCTAATTTAGTCTTAGTACAGTGGGACCCTTTCATCTGTGTTCTTATGGAAAACTAACAAATCTATATATGTAACTAATTTTCTCTTATTTTTCGCATCATGTTGCTTTTGAGATGCAACAGAAACTTTTCACATTTTGAATTTTGAAATATTTTGGACCTTTTAGTTTTCCAGAAGTTTTTAAAACATTAACAAAACTTGCAAGAATATAACTTCCTATAAGGAGTGGCTAAGGACTCTGGGTTTATCTAGCTGGAAGAAAAGGAGACTGAGGGGAGACCTCATTGATCTCTTATAGCTTCCTGAGGAGGGGAAGCAGAGAGGGAGGTGTTGATCTTTTCTCCTTGGTATCCAGTGACAGGCAACATGTGAATGGTTCAAAGCTGCATCAGGGGGTGTTCAGACATCAGGAAACATTTCTTTACCAAAAGTACCCTACTTCAAGCACTGAAGCAATGCATTCGAGAGAGGTGGTCACTGCTCCACACCTGTCAGTGCTTAAGAGGCATTTGGACAATGCCCTTACTTACATGCTTCAATGTTTGGTCAGCCCTGAAGTGGTCAGGCAGTTGGACTGGAAGATCATTGTAGGTCCCTTCCAACCATTCCATTCCATTCCATTCCATTCCATTCCATTCCATTCCATTCCATTCCCTCCTCACCTCTGTAAACATTCTATTGTCTTATACATTATGGCAAGCAAGCTTAGATAAAATTTAGTAAGTATTTCCTCTTACTCATATTGATTTCTTCGTACGGCCTCTCTAGAGACTAGAAAAACTTCTCTCAGGTCATGTCTTTTTAAAATTCCAATGCTTCTTACCTTTACATCATAATAGGTCAGTAGCAGAAGTGTAATAAATTTAGACCTGCTGGTGGTAAAAAAAGGTCTTCAAAGGAATGAGGAACATTTGAGTCAAATATTGAGAGAGGAGGAAATAAACATTTTGAGCAGTAGTGGCAGTGATACAGGGGACTGGACTGGGAGATTATGAAGCTCACATTAGGAGAGATCTGTAAGAACCGATTAGGCAAGCACCTGTTAGAAATATTGCTAATCCCCTCTTGCAGAAAAGGAGTATCTGCCTAAAAGCCTTTCTGCCTGTGATTAGATAGCATATGGCTGTGATATGCCTATTCTCTTATCCCATCTCAACATTCTTGGCTGATGCACTCATAAGCACTTTGAGACCCATATTACGGCAACTTTCAAAATGAAAGTAACATATTGCTCCTCCATGATGTCAGATGATAGTCCAGCTCAGTACCCAAAAGAGTGCTTCATATCTCTTCTGCTGCCCAAATTCTTTTGTCCTCTTTGCAGTATGATGACTTCGGGAGGCCACATTAATTCCGTACTATTCCTATGCAGTGACCAATAACTTTAACCCTGAAACATAAGACCGATGAGAAAAAGGTACCCATTCTCAGAGAATTTCTCTCTACTTGTTAGAGGACCTCTCAGCTACAGAGTATCAACAGCTCGTCAGTCTTATAGGCACTGAGGTTTCTGCAGTCTCTAAAGCTCCGCAGATGCTTCACAACAGCAGCTTCAGTCCTCTCATTTTTTTTTATCCTTTTGAATATAAGATTAAAAGCATTACCCCTTAATAAACAGGTTCTTTCCTTACTGTATCTTCTGGCCTGTGCTGCCCTGAAGCCAAAGCAATAGGGCAAAAGCTGACAGACGCCTGTTCTTTTCTTCATAGGATATGGAGGAGCATTTTCTTATCTCTCTCTTCCACTTTACAAGACACACACAACTGGGTCAGGCCAATAGTCTAGCTTGGTATTCTGCCTCTAGCAGCAGCAGCAGATGTTGTTTATGGAAATCATAGAAGCTTAGCTACTTTCTGTGATCCATTAGTTTTTGTTCCCTAACAGTCATTGGAGTAGGGGTGGCAGAAGGTATACCACTGCCTTTTGTCTTTAGTATAGATTGTCCACACCCTATTTTGAACCTGTTGACACTCTCTGCCTCCTGTGGCAAGAAAATCCAGGAGTTCACTGCCTGCAGTGTAAAGAAGTGCTACCTCAGGCTAGTGACTGTCTTCTGTGGGCCCCTTCGCAGTGCCATAAATGAGTGCCATGTAACTCAGGTGTACATGTTTCGTAAATCTATTATTTAGTAAATCTATTACACTGGCTGTCTAGATACATAAAACATATGTAGAAAAAAATTATGTTCAATACTTTGTTAGAGAATTTACATTCTCAGGCATGCACTGTGGAGTTGATCTGTACAGGTTCATTATGCATTTTCAAACACTCAGCAGACTAAAATACTTGATAACTGTAAAAAAAATGCGAATATTGCTAGGATAAATTTTCCAAGTGAAAAAGAAGATGCCTAGGCCTATAAGGAGCACCTTAAGTGCACACGGCTGTCCTAATTCTTTACTGTCTAATGATAAGGAAAAAACCATCCCTAATACACTAGCTAGTACAAATTATTTATTTTACTGGAAAGAGGAATATAAAGAAGACACATCTAATTCAAAAGGATCTTTACATTCGAAGATGCAAAGCAGTAACCTTTTAATGTCATAGCATTCAACGGGTATCTAAAGTAAGATTATATATTTGATTGTCTTGCAGAATGAGTCATGATTTTGTTAACAGGTGACGATAATGTCCATGACAAAACAAGTAATACCTACTCTTCTATCAGAATGCTACTGAGATTTTATTATGATGTGTTATTATTTTTGATGTGTTGTGCTGATTTTCTGACTTTTCTGAATTATCTTTTTTTAACAATTATATTTTAATATAATTATACCTGACTTGATAGTAATCAAATGAATTCTCCGTGATCTTAATGTATCTGTTTTTAAATTATGATATTCAACTCATAGTAATAATAAAAACATCCTCAACCAAAGGTAAAAACAGCTCGAAGGGGACAAATGCTTTAATTTTCACCTAGTGAAATAAGAAATTAAATGCAGAAATAGTCAATTAACAGCTACTGAAATTATGGTTCACTTTAAAGAAAAAAAACAGCTTTGACTTAAAAGCAGACATACAAATATATGCTTGGGATATAACACATGCATGCTTGAGAAAGAACAACCACATAAAGTCTATTTTTCAATAGAAGAAAAAATCCTTATAAATACAGAGTGCAGCTTAAATTATTTTGACAAAAACAAGTTATACACTCAGTGAAAACATTTGAGGTAACAAAAAATGTTGGACTTTTTGTGCATTGCTCTGTTTGTCCAGAAGGAGTTCCATGTAACTACTTATATAGAAAAGCAGAAGATCAAGAAAATGTCTGAGAGAAATAAGTATATATATATATATATAATATATAGCATATATATATAGCGTATATAGCATCTATATAGCATATATATATATAGCATATATATAGTTTTATAATAAAACTAACCAAATAGTGACTTTTTAGTATTTAAATACCTATCATAGAATATGCTAAAATACTGAATGTATTATTATCAATATCTTTTATAACAGACTGGATTCTGTAAGCCCTACTGTAGTCCTTTAATTTCACAGAAGTAACAGTATAACAAGTATAGAATTGCATATAAAGTCAAAGACTTTGCAGTACTGTAGGCAATATATTTTGACAAGATGTTTCAAAGTATGGCCTTGCTGTAATGTTCTAAAGAAACTATGTCAGAGATTGATAATACTTGGCAATAAATGCCTCTCCCAGCTGTGCAAAACTTAGGATCCTTGGGCTCCTAAAAGATTATACTCACCCATAAAACAGAGAGTTTGAGCCTGCCTGCTTTCTGAATTTTGAGCTACTAAGGTCTATAGGCTCTCAATCTTTTATTGAGAAAAATATTCTCAACTGTTTCCTTTCTTCAGGAACTAGGCTTCAGGAGGAGGAAACTTAGTGTTTCAGTACTGCAGAATATCTAGGACCAATCACTGAGTAAGACCTTCACTGCACCGAACAAAACAGAAATAAGTGGAAGAAGCAGAATCCCATTCCAAGGCTTTCTAAATCAATGTATCCGGAAGGATACAATGGAGAATCACAGCAGGAGCAGTCTGAGAGGCAGGGAGAACAAATACCATGACTAGAGCTTAGCAGAAATAATTTCCTAAGAGAGTAGCATATGTCAGTATCTTTTTCTGCTCTACCAATCATTCTGTAAATGTTGAAATGTTTTTTGAGAGTGAATTTTGACAGACATTTGTGTAGGTGTAAAAATGCACATGTTTCTCCTCTTCCAAATCACATCCAAAGGTAATCAACATTTCCAAGTGGATACACTAAATATTAAAACCAACCAACCAACCAGTCAAAGAAAACAAATATACTAGTATGTAACCTGTATGAATATTTCTGGAGTTTTATCTCTAGCTTCAGTTAAGCACTGATCATTTGATAATACAATTGTGTTTTTAACAGTTTTTGGGATGTCTATTAAAGTAAACAGACTTCTCTTGACATATTGATGTACAAAATGTATATACTGAGTTCATAATGGATGACACAATATAAATTGACATATATAACCTACAGTACTTCAAAGACCTACAGCACAAAGCACGTTGACATGTCTAATAATCGCAAGTGACAAATGGTTGCAGGGTTTTTTTTATGCTTAACAACTGAGTGGAGAGACAGCATTTATCTTGTGTTAAACTGTTGCATTTTAGAATTGTCTTTAATTACAGGGGAAGGTAGGATATTAAAAATGAATATATTTTGCTGGATCATTTTCTCTTCACAATCCTTACATGTTAGAAGTGCTTTAAGAAAGCCTATCACATTGGTCTCTTTAGGTGAGAAGGGTCAAGGAAGCCTTGCCTTAGGTAAGACTTAAATAAGAGGCAAATACATAATATCCTCTATTGAGGATTTTATTGAAGAGTAAAAATTTCAGGTCTTAGCATCTGACACTACAGTCCAAGGCAGACACTTTCTGGTACATAGGTGGTACTTAAAAGGGAAATTTCGGTATTGCAGAGTTCTACTGATTCAATTCCAGTTAAAAGCAAAACCAACCAACCAAACAAAAACCTGAACAAACAATCAAAACCCAAACCCAAAACCAAAACAAAACAAAAGGGTAGTCAACAATTCTCAGCATTTTAGTAAGCAAATGGTAGCTCTTGCTACAGTGCCACAGGGAACGAAAAATTCTACAGACCAATTACATTATAAATGCTTTATTATAACTATCTTACTCATAGTGGTATGCCTAACTTCTTAGTACATGCAGACTCTGGCCTAGTTAGAAACATTGTAATTTGCTAAAATCTAAATAGGTTCCATAGGCAAAGTGTTTGTGTTGATCTTTACCAAGCCATCACTCTAATAAAAGTCGCTGCAGGAAAGGGCACAAAGATGTGTTTTTCTAATAGGCAGTGGATTATATATTTTAAATGTTAGTTGATTTTGTGATGTAAAATTTTACTTTGGACTCAAAAATACAGAATGGTTAAGTAAAAGAAACCTATGCTAATACATTATAAAATCTTTCACATTTCAGAAAAGGTAATTACTCGTTTAAGATCAGGATAGCAACAAATCTTTTCAGTAATGAATGGAATACGTGGAACCACAAAGCCATAGACTGACATCAAGGGAATTCAATGTTCTTGTAGTATTTGTTCCAAGGCAGTATATCCTTCATGACACTGATGCAAAATAAAACAACTCAAACACTAAAAAACCACCAACACCAACAACAAAAAAACCAAACCCTGAGCAGGTTCTGGCAGCAAAAACATGATGACAACTTTATTTTCTTTGCAAAATTCCTTTTTTCATCTCTTGGGTTTTTCTGACATCAAATTAGTACTCCAGACTTGTGTACCGAGTTGTGAGATAACAGACTGAAAAGGCATAATGTCTACTACAAAAAGTTGAGATGCAGATTTCAGCACAGAGGTGGGTGCATACTTCGTGGTGATGTAAGAATTCCAGGCAGGTAATGTGCATGTTGAGTGACAGAAATACAGGAAGAAGTGAGAAAGGACTGAGAACCATTGTTTGATGCTACATTATATTAACATCTTCTTTTATATACTCAGCAGCCAGAGGTTTTGTAAAAGAAACAGAAATTTTTGCAGAAAAGGAAATTTCAGGATGTTTGGAGAGAACAGAGACAAAACTGGAGGATGAAGGGGAAGGATGGCATCTGGAGTAGTCTGCTTCTGCTTTTGTCGCACACTGTGCTTTCTGCATTCC
>NW_010159236.1:15162-22422 GCF_000695765.1 Mesitornis unicolor
TTTTCAGAAGTTAGCATTACTCCTGCTAATATTAAACAGAATTTTGAGGTCCTGCTCTCCCTTTGGCTGTTAACACAGAAACCAGAAATAGGGTCATGCCAGGTAATGCCACATGGGAATAAGTTCTGTCTCTGATAAGACAAACAAATGGACAATGCAACACAGACTGTTTCAAGAAAACATTGTTTAAGAACCTATGGGAAACATATATACTGAATAACATATATATTATATACTGAAAAAAAATATATATATACTGAATGACATCTCGGTGGTTTATATGAGGGTTGATAATGACAACTTTATATATTGTTAGAAAATGCATATGCAGCATGAACATATGAAAGATTTACCTCTTTGGGTTTGAAGAAGGAATTTTTGTCATCTCACTGTGCCATGCAGGCACAACTGCAATATGTACAGAATTTCAAAAGCTTTAATACTAGAAGATAAAGTTATTACTTTGCTGTAATTTGTATCAGATGAGGCAAACCAACTGATTATCAGAAATACATTTTTCTGAAGAACTTGACAGATACAGATGCCAGAAACCAGCAATCTTTACAGGATGAAAGCTCCCCAGTTTCGCTCTGTAATTTTCACTCCAGTTTTCAATAAAAGAGTATGTCAGGAGTAAGCTGTGAAAGGTCTATCCCAACTGGACTGGTTACATGATATGATACATTTAATATATTCTACGCGTTTTGTGAAACAGTGGGCAGGGTCATATATATAAACATATATATATATTTTTATCACTGTTTTCCAGTGATATTTGAGAGAGTGGCCTACCACTTAAGTTCTTTCATTAAGTCTGTCATTTATTTACCTTGGTGCCCTGCACAGTTAATGAGTGCTATGATATGATACTGCTTTAAGACAAAACATTAAGAATTGATACCAAATATAACTATTAGACTACAGGGGATTTAGGAGATACTAAAAAAATATGTAAAATGCAAACTATTTATGGCTTTTTCCATACCATAGAATACAGCAGTATAGCTGTTTGTTCACACTCTGGCATTTATTGTGCTTATTATTTATAATAGTTTCTGACAATTTCAGAGTGTATATACTAATGTTTCTTTCTCACTTTAAAAATGTCAACATTTTCATTCTCTTTTTTAGATGGCAGTGAAGGAAAAAAAACCCTCATAACTAACAGTCACCTCACTCTGTTTTCCAGAGCACCTTCTAGAATAAAGTAAAGCCCATCTTATTCAGTGTTCTTTACAATTTGCTGGTTATTTGACCATTGCTTTCTCTTCCTGACATAAATTAGTAAGTTCCAATAGTAAAGAACATAAACTTACCAAAAAAAAAGCAAAGATTCTTGACATTTATGAAGTAAGATTTTTGGAGAAGATAGGACTTCGTGAGATGAAATACAAATCAGCTAATAGAGTTGGTTCAGTTTCAGAGAATTTAGAATTTCAGTAAGTGATAAAGATTTGTTAACACCACCACTTTGTTTAGCCTTTTAATATTTTATTTCCTTTTGCTCTCTATTTTATGGTTAACTGTATTGTATTTTAATTGCTTGCATGACATGCCAGCATCTCAGTAGGGTTCATAGGGGAGTTTTATAACATTCTAAATAATTAATTGTAATTAATAGACTGCATTAAATCAAGCTCTCATAATATTCTCTGTATCTTCAGTGTATACCAATGCTTTCACAAGCTGAGAGCTTAGCTCATCTTTTACAGTGTTTTAAGCTATTTATTTTTTCTACATAAAGTGTGAAGTACTTTAGGAGTTTTTGTTTTGCAATATGCTGTCCTTTGTACTCCAGAAGGGCATCAAATACATTGGAGACATTTTTATACTTCACTTAATTTTCAATGAAAATGCCATACTAGAAAAATATGCTATCTGGGAAAGCCAAATTTTGTCATCGTTACTTAAAGAAAACCTACTGATCCTGACTAGATCTGTGGGGCTGTACTTCAGGTCATTCTCATTACAGTGCCTAAACTTGGTCACAGAAGTCTAACTTTTAGTGTTGTTCATGATATAAACCTGATCTAAACTCACTGAAGTCAACAAGTCTTGTTACTGATGGAATGGTCTTCTGATCAGGCAACTAGAGCAAGGTAATAATGTAACTGAAGCTAATTGAAGCTAAATATGTTTCATGTCTCCAAGTCACTATTTATGATGTGCCAGAGCCTTAACAAATTGTATGTAGGTATTTGAATCAACTGCATTCACATATTCAGCCTTGTGACCTTGTGTTGTTAAGGTGCTTTCATACATTCAGATGAAGCATTTGTTACAAACACAGACTTGTGGTATTATATTTAACTTATCTTTCCTGTAGATACAGAGGGTAGTTGATTAAAAAGGATTCTCAATTCCTATATGCCCCCTCCCTGACCAGTAAGACCTTGAGATCTTTTAAAGGACATGCTTAATGTTCTATGGTAGAACAGCAGCTAGTGCCTACTACTTCTTGCAAACTAAGACAGGTAAAGTGATAGTACACTCTCTATTGCTTTTTTCTGAGTGGTGTTTACCATTTTACTAGGGAAATATATATTTTTTCTTCCTTTCAGATCCGTTTATAACAACATAAAATGCATGAATGAAGTATTTTAGCTGTCAGATTCATTTTTTGCCATTGACAAAATTATTGGCTGCTACAGCTTCCCATATTTTCTTAAACCTACAGACTTTTGATTGCTTATAAAAACCGCTATGTTATTAATCATCATACTTCTGAAACTCAGAAATTAATGTACTAGAGGCTCAAAGACACAACACTTGTTTTTTTCTCTTTAACAAGGTCTCTCTTGTTTTCTTTTTTCTTCAGCTTTCACTAGTAACACACAGTGCATTTTGACTTGCTTGTATTTCCTTATTTCTCATATTTCAAAATACACTGTGGTTTTCTAGACCCACCTTCATTTGTCTGTACCAAACAATGTCTATGTTAACATAATTAAGGCTTTCTATTAGGAAAACATAAAGGATTAAATGATAACCTCTGAAAAATCTGCATAGCTGCATTCAACTCTGGAAAAAAATATCACTGAATCACAGAAAAGTTTAGGTTGGAAGAGACCTCAGGATGTCTCTAGTTCAGCCTCTTGCTCAAACCAAGGCTAACTTCAAAGTCAGTTCAGGTTGCTCCATCAAGCTCTGAAAATCTCCATGGATGGGGACTCAGCAGCTTCTCTGGGTAATCTGTTCTGGTACTTAAACACTCTCATGATAGAGACTTTTTTTCCTTATAACAAGTTGCAATGCCCTTTACTGCAACATGTGGTTGTTGCCTCCTGTCCTTGTACCATATGAATCCTCTTCTGCAGGCTAGAAAAAAACAGCTCCCTCTGCTTCTCATACACTGCCTGCCGCAGTCTCCAAACCACCCTCCTGCCTCTTTGCTGGACGTGTTGACCTTCTGTCATAAATGTTCTGAATCATGGAGAAGCACACAAGTGTTTTCAATTCAGATTTAAATTGATTATCTATATGCACTTTTTGTATCCTATTTACTTATTTCTACTCAAATAGAGTTATATATCCTTCTTCCTACTTCCATGAATCTCCTCCTTCTTCCCCAATTAAAGTTGTCAAAATCACATATTCTGTACCTTAAGTGAAATGTATTTTTAAATAGTAAACGCAGACCTATTTATATACTTCAAAATACTATCCCAGATACAGTAAAATGTAACATTTTTCAAAACAATGTTAACTTTGTATAAAGACTGAGTAGAAAAGTCACGGAGGTGAAGGGCTCCAGAGTGGAGGATCACTGAGCCCAACAGTTAGACAAAGCTCATGAGAGGGAGGCGAAGGGCTCCCTAGCCTCTCTATGCCAGGCTGACCATAGCAAATGGGTGGACCTAGAGGATACGGACCAACAAGAATGGAAATGTGTTTCTTCCCGGCCCAACAGGTGTGGCAGACATGCCCCCCCCCAGTAACTGCTCCACCTTCCCATGTGTCCTTGCAAAACAGGTATGATGTTCTGCAAGGGGAACCAAGCAAAGAGCAAGAAGACAACTCACCTAGCTCGGAGGCACCACCAAGGCTCAATCAGAGGAAGCCACGCATAAAAACATCTTCAAGGAAGAAAGACAGACGGGTCCTTGTCATAGGGGACTCACTTCTGAAGGGAGTGGAAGGTCCTATTTGCAGACGAGACCCACTCCTCAGGGAAGTCTGCTGCCTCCCAGGAGCCTGGGTCAAGGACATTCAGAGAAAACTCCCTACCCTAGTTAAACCCTCTGACTACTACCCGTTGATGGTCTTTCAGGTAGGCAGTTGTAAGGATTTTCTGGTTTGTAGTTCAAACAGGTTTCGGTAATGTCTAGAGAACCAGGTGACTCACGGAGGGTTGCAAGAGTGACTCGGCCTTGGATTGCCTTGAAGCCCTAAGGCTGCAGAGACAACACATGGGGAGCTGCATAGATAGCTCAGTCTTGAGTTGTCCGATAAACCCAAGACTAAAACAGGGCAGTGCCGCATCACACAAAGAACGGAAACCTGAGTTGAGCCTTGAAATCATTCAACAGATAATATGCCCTGAGTCCCAATCAAACCACTGTTAAATTGCCAGAAAGTAAAGCAAAGTAAGCTGGAGGATGTCTGTATGGCTCCAACAGACCCAAACAATACAAAGATATGCAAGAGACAGAGCACACAGAAGGGAACAACATCCATGAATGAACAAAGATAACGGCAGGCACTGCTGAAGAAACAATCACCCAGATGGTCTAATCTACTCAGACATGCCCCTTCCTGCTGTCCCATACACCGGGGGATAAAAACTCTAAGATTTATGTTAAAAATGGGGAACTACTTCTCCAGCCATGGAGTGGTGAGAACCTTCCTCCTTGGTCAAAATTCTGGCCAAGGTAACTTACGTGGGAGCCCTTACCTGGAGGGGTAAGTGAATATTTGGCAGGCTTTAAGTTTGCAGTCACAGGTGATTGACTAACACACGTGTGGTATTCTGAGTTGTCTGAGAGTTGTGACAGTGTGTTCTATGAATCGCCTGGGAGTTGTAATAGTGAATTTTGTGAGTAGCCTGGGAGTTGTTGTGAATTGCTTATGAGCAGTAACAGGGAGTTTTGTGAGTGGTCTGCGGCCTGTTGTGAATTGCCTGTGGGCTGCAATAGTGCATTTTGTGACTGTTGTAGTTACAATAGTGCACTTTGTGGATCTCTTGTGGCTGTAATAGTGTAGTCTTGCTTTTAAAATTGCAATAGCGCATTCTCCATTGTAACCCTAAACCTGCAATAGTGACGTACTGGATCTGCACATGTTGTTCAAATAAATTGTTAAATTTAAACTCTGCAGTAGAGTCTCTTTTCGTCACAGCAGTGATGAGATTGCAACAAATAGTTTGAGAACAATGAAGAGGGATTTCAGGGGCTTGGGAAAGCTGGTTAAGGGATCTGGAGCACAAGTGGTGTTCTCCTCTATCCCACCAGTTGCAGGGAGATCTGGGGTGATAAACAGAAAGAGCCCACAGATCAATGCCTGGCTCAGAGACTGGTGCCACAGGCAGGACTTAGGTTTTTTAATCATGGTTCAGTTTACACTTCACCAGCTTTGGTGACAAAAAATGGGTACATCTATCTCAAAGGGGGAAAAGGTTCCTGGGACAAGAGTTAGCAGGGCTCATAGACAGGCCTTTAAACTAGATTTGAAAAGGGGAGGGAGTGAAGTGGATATAACACAACTCACTAGCAATGAGCCTGTGGATGAAATGCTGACATGCGTGGGCCGGTGCACTAGTGAGACTCTTCAGACTACTGTCCCAATGAAGGCAGGGGATGGAGTTTCATATAGCAACCAAGATGCAAGGGTTACTGATGGGTTAGTAACTGTGGAAGTCCCTGAAAATGATTTGGCAGAAATTAGGACTTCTCCCTGTGAAAATGTGGCAGGGCCTTTAGCCCGGCTGAAGTGTGTCTACACCAGTGCATGCAGTATGGGCAATAAGCAGGAGGAACTGGAAGCCATTGTGCATCAGGGTAACTACAATATAGTAGCTATCACGGAAACATGGTGGAATGAATCACACAACTGGAGTGCTCAGAAGGGATCCCTCCCTTCAGAAGGGATAAGCAAGGAAGGAAAGGTGGTGGGGTGGCCATTTATGTTAGGGAATGCTATGACTGCCTAGAGATTAGCGATAGTGACAGCAGGGTTGAGTGTCTATGGGTGAGAATCAAGGGGAAGGCCAACAAGTCAGATATCATGGTGGGAGTTTGTTATACACCACCTAACCAGGATGAAGAGATAGACAAAATATTCCATAGGCAGCTAAAAAAACAAAATATTCCATAGGCAGCTGGGAGAAGCCTCGCGATTGCTTCCCCTTGTACTTGTAGGGCACTTCAACTTCCTGGATATCTGCTGGGAATATAACACAGCAGAGAGGGAACAGTCCCAGAGGTTCCTGGAGTGTGTGAAGATAACTTCCTGACACAGCTGGTACAGGAGCCAACAAAGGAAGGTACCCTGTTGGACTTGCTGTTTGCAAAGAGAGAAGGTCTTAGGGAAGTGATGGTTGGAGGCTGTCTTGGGCATAGTGACCATGAAATGATATAGTTTTCAGTCCTGGGAGAAGTAAGGAGGGGGGCTAGCAGAACTGCTACTTTGGACTTCTGGCGGGCAGACTGTGGCCTGTTTAGGGACTTGGTTGGCAGAATCCCCTGGGAGGCAGTTCTGAAAGGCAAAGGAGTCCAGGAGGGCCGGACACTCTTCAAGAAGGAACTCTTAAGGTCACAAGAACAGACTGTCCCCATGTGTCGGAAAACGAACTGGTGGGGAAGACAACCAGCCTGGCTGAACAGAGAGCTCTGGCTGGAGCTCAGGAAAAAGAAGAGAGTTTATGATCTTTGGAAGAAGGGGCAGGCAACTCAGGAGGAGTACAGGGCTACTGTGAGGCTGTGCAGGGAGAAAATTAGAAAGGCCAAAGCACAGCTGGAACTTAATCTAGCTAGCGCTGTTAAAGACAATAAAAAGGGTTTCTATAAATACATTGGCAACAAAAGGAGGATTAAGGAGAGTCTCTCCCCCTCTAGTAGATGTGGGTGGAAGCATAGTGACTGGAGATGAAGAAAAGGCTGAGGTACTTAATGCCTTCTTTGCCTCAGTCTTTAGTAGGAAAACCAGCAGTACTCTGGGTACCCAGTCCCCTGAGCGGGAAGACAGGGATGGAAAGCACAGTGAAGCCCCCATAATCCATGAAAAAGTGGTTGGCAACCTGCTACACCACTTAGATATACACAA
>NW_010159237.1:0-28814 GCF_000695765.1 Mesitornis unicolor
CATAAATATAATATAAATAAATATTAAAAGTTATACAAATACAGGGAGAACCTCCAGCTAACACTTTCCCTCTCCTGAGTTTACTTTGCAAGTTAGAAAAGCTAAACTGATTTTCATAAAAGGTGACTATGAATTCTTTCTGACATTTAAAGTTTAATTTCTCTTGAAGTTACATAAAAGATTGAGAAAAATGCTTAGTTTCCTGAAATTAAAAGCATGACACATTCCTGACACTGTTTAAAAAACACATTGAAAAAGTATTATGAAAAATCAATTACACTTCTCTGAAAAAAGAAATACATATTCTAACGGAGTGCGTATCTCTATGTGTGTGCACACACTGCTCGTACCTCTCCGTGATCAGGCAGAGCTCATGAACACCACGGAGGGCAGTCCACACAAAAGACATCAGAGGTTAATACAGGCATGGAGCAGTAATGCCCAGGGAATTAAACTGCACTGCCAGGATGTGAATGATGTGAGGTATTTATGGTTCATTGCTAAAACGTGATTCTTTTTCACTAGAAAGAAATTTGTGGTCACATATGACTCGAGCAATGTAAAAATAATCCTGTGAATAATGAGCTGTCGCATGGCTCAGGCAACCATGGACATGTTAAAATGAATAAAAAAGTCCCCTATGAGAGTACAAGGCAGACTAATTTTTCAAATAAGGTCAGAATACATTATGGAAAAAATAAGAAGAAGCAGTAAATGCTACTACATTTTATTCTGTACATGCAAATATATCTCAAAATGCATCTGTTTACTTACTTTTGATAGCTAATTCATCCTTGAGGATATTTGTGTATTCTTCAGGGGAAAGCTGAGGTGGAAGGCCACCAACAAATAAATTTACTCGTACAATGGATTTACTGTTTTCCACAATGTAAAATCTTGTTTGGTTCATCTGACGTATTGAAGTCTACGAAAATAAAGAAAATTAAATGATGTGACATTTGGCAAAAAGATATCGTGAAGCAAAATCCCAAATAGTTCTGCACTTAGCAATCAAGTCCTCCATGCCTAGAGAATACAATGAATAGTAACAAACTTCAGTCCAAGCATAAGCTTCTCCACAGATGAGCCAGCTGGGGAGAGGAGGTAACTAATTACTTTTTCTGTAAGAAAGGGGATTTCCTACTTGCTATAAAAAACGATCATGTTTATTTTTTAGATTTACCTTTCTTATGTCCTTGAGTCTGTTAAGAATCAGCTCGTGATTGTCCAAGACCATGCGCTGAACTAGAGACAGCAAGAACATTAATTATGTTTGAAAGCACTGTAAGTTATTATCAGGCTCAATTAAACAAGAACAATACAAAAATTAGGGAAAATTCACAACTCTGTGTACAACTAACATTAACATGAAGGACCATGCAAACCTGAACTACTCATTATTCAACAAAAAAACTCATAAGTGCTTTGAATAGTCCGATTTTGTTCACAGTTCTTAAACATCAGTCTCCTTTAAAAAAAAGGCAGAAACAGCTTGAAGCCACTCAAAAGACAAGCAGTACTTTGGTAATGAGCTGTTTGACAGACGACTTTAAAACTACATTCCCTGACAACTAGTAATAACCAACTTCTGTATTTCATGAAAATGTAATTGTAACAACCTCCAGCTACAGTGAGGTTGTAAATGATGCTTTAAAACAGAGCACCAGAAACCCATCAAGGTAAGACATTCACAAGGCTACAATAACCTTGTAAAACAACTTACTGATAATGCTCACAAAGAAAGCAAAATATCAGGCCAGTATTTGAACTACAAAAGATATTTACTCGGGCATGGGCAGGACAACATCTGGCTACTTCAGTGGCTTTATTTATCTCTCCATGCAGCCACACAAATAATGAAGCACAAAGGGATGTGAACTTGGAGAACACAAATGCAGCTCCTGCAGGACCACAAACCCCTTGGGCAATGCTAGGACTGCGTATTTCTGTACTTCATAACACGCACACGCTCCTTGGACTGCCTCAGGGCTCAACTTTGCTCTTGTTTAGGGGCAGCGTCTGGTAGAAGGAGGAGAGAAGGAAGGGAGCCAACTGAACTTTATGATTAATCTTTACTAAACAACTGCAGTTAAGAAAATTATGTCAGTTAAAGGCAGCTCTCCAAAACAGGGCCCTTTGCCGAAGTGCCAATACCCACCAGTAACCACTAATAAACCTTTATGTGATGATGAAGAAAGAGAAGGGAACCACATTCCCACAGGACACACAATGCCACAAAGAATCAACATAACTTCTGATTAAGCATTTCAACATGATGGCAAAGTTTCATTTGTGAAGGCATTTGTAGTAGAAAATTAACTGTGGCTGTGTTAAAAGGAGAAAAGGGGGGAAAAAAGGGTAGATGATCAGTTACAGATGTGCCTTTATCCAATGCTCCTTCACTTACCCTGCTTACTGCCCATAAGAACTTCCACCAGTTTGAAATTCTGGAGGCACTCCGTCTGCCAAAAGATGCAACATGTAAATATAATTTCTGAATGAAATATAATTTTGCCAGACATTTACATTAAAGTTATGTTATACACTGCACATGCAGATCACAGAAAATTAAACATTTTAAAATCAACTACAATGTTCTTCTCCTAACCCACTCCTCTCAACCCAGGAATAATCCTCATTTTACACACTCAGCCTCCCACACATGGTGTCAGGGTCCTGTGCCTTTAACTGCATTGGCATGCTCCCAGCCCCATGGTCAAGGGGCACTTGTAAAGCACAGTTAACTCCACTCTCTTCAGTGACCAGCAGCTCAACAAGGGTATTTCCAGAGTTCTTCCAGAGAAAACCTGCAGGACTGGGAATGAACCTGCTCTTGGAGAAGATGGCCCAGGAGCTAGGCTTGGCAAAGGCAGGCTGACGGGGCCTCATCTCCTGGGGCACCTCATTGGCACCGGTGGAACAAACCCCTCTGCACATGTGTCACCATCCCTTCTGCAAACAATACTGCTAGAGGCCACGCGAGTCCCTTGCAGCCAGATGAGAAAAGCTGGCACAGCCAAGAGTAGAACCATTTACTAGGATTACTGTAGCCCTGGAAACATGTGACTCTCAGGATTGATGAAATTTCTTAAATGATCTTGCTTTACATGTCATGAACAAGGATGTTAAAGGCCTCAGCTGCTGACATTTGCTTTGCTTGAAATTTGTTAAGAGTGGTTCGGAGAGGATCTTCAGCAAACACAAATTCTCAATATTAAAAAGAGTTTTCCTGTATGTGCATCTTCACACAGAAAAAGGAGAAAACCCTTTAAAAATTATCAATACCAGAGAAATTGCAATTGAACCAAGGAATTAAGTTTCTTGCAACATAAAACTAGCTTCCCCAATACAGAGATGTGAAGATCTTTCCTAAACAGAGTAGCTGACTGTCCTGTTTGATAGTTGCTTTTTTCAGATGAGACAAGACTTCAGACAAGATTTTCCAAGTTTTGTTAAAAGGTCCACAGCACTTGAGGAAAAAGATAAAAATAAAATCCTAGAACCATCTTATAGCGCAGAACAAACTGAATGCCTTACATCACTGTGTACATCTAGACAGAGATCTACAATTATCAGCTACTGCAGACAGTCGGTCACATACAAGTTCCTGTGTACCCTGTAAACAACCACAAAAGGAGGTGGTTGTCCTCTGTGAGAACAGCTGTTCCCTGGAGCAGCGGAAGCGTAGTGATCTTCTGGTGTACTCACAGGTCCCAGCTGCTGAGTGAAATGCACATGTTACAGCTTCATGCCTCCACATGAAGACTGCCAGACCCTTGGCACACTTGCAAATTCTATTAACGCATTTCCTAAAAATCAGGCTATCTTGGCATCAACTGTAGAAAAGATTGAAAAGAGATCATCTTGCAAGGAAAACGTGCATCTACAAGATTACAAGATGTATCTAATAATTTCCAATGAGGTGGGAAGGAATACAGATGGTAAAGAATATGGGTGCTGTTCAGCCTTGAGTCCTTCCTTGAGGACTATAGACCTGCTGTTCGCCACTGTAGGGAGAAAATTTGTGTCGCTACAGCTCAATTTGAGTTCACCATGGCCAGCATTATGAAGGACAACAAAAAGGCTTTTTAAAAATATGTTAACATCAAAAGAAGGATGAGCGATAACACCGGTCTGTTACTTGATGAGGTCAGTTACCTGACAGGTAGGGATGTGGACAAAGCCTAGACATCTAATTCTCCTTCACCTCTGTCTTCAACACCAGTGATGGGCCCTGGGACCCTTGGAGCCTTGTGTCGGAAGGCTGTGACTGGGGGGATGATAAACTCACTTGATCCTGAGCTTGTTAGAGACCCGCTGTCCAGCTGGATATGCAAAAGTCTATGGGGCCTGATGCAATTCATCAGGGTACTGAAAGAGCTGGCCAGTGCTATCTTCGTACCTCTCTCCATTATTTTTCAGTGGTTTCGGGAGTCTGGAGAGGTCCCAGTCAACTTGGGAGCTGGCAAATGTTGTCCCAATTCTCAAGAAGGGCAAGAAGGAAGACCCTGGTAATTACAGGTCTGTCAGTCTCACTTCAGTGCCTGGTGAAATTATGGACAAGATTATTCTGGGAGCTACTGAAAAACACTTGAGACACAATGCAGTCATTGGTCATAGCCAGCACAGGTTCATGAGGGGAAACTTCTGCTTAACCAGCCAGTTGACTAAGGGAAGCCAGTGGATGTGGCGGTTCTGGATTTTAGAAAGCTATTGATACTGTCTCTCATAGTATACTTCTGGATAACCTGTCCAGCTAGACAAGTCCATAATACTTTAGGTGAGCAACTGGCTGATGGGTTGGGCTCAAAGGGTTATAGTAGATGGGATTACATCAGTGTGGTGGCCAGTCACCAGTGGGGTTCCACAGGTATCAATTTTAGGGCTAGTGCTCTTCAGTGTTTTTTATAAATTATATGGATGCAGGAATCAAATGCACATTAAGTGAGTTTGCCAACACCACCACTAAACTGGGAGGAGCTGTGGATTTCCTTGAAGGTAGAGGCCTAACAGAGAGATCTGGATACACTAGAGAGCTGGGCCATCACCAACTGTTTGAAATTTAAGAGCAAGTGCCAGATTCTCCACCTCGGATGAAGTAATCCTGATTATAAATACAAACTGGGAGACAAGAGGCTGGAGAGCAGCCCCGTGGAAAGAGATCTGGGGGTTTGGATTGAGCATGCCGTGGCAGCCAAAAGGGCCAACTGTGTCCCGAGGTGCACAAAGCACAGCACAGCCAGTCAGTGGAGGGAGGTGATTGTCTCACTCTACACTGCACTGGGGCAGTCCCACCTCAGGTCCTGTGCGCAGTTTTGGGCACCTCAATATAAGAAGGACATCAAACTATCCAGTGAAGGGTGAAAGGGGCAAGACTTATGAAGAGAGGCTGAGGTCACTTGGTTTGTTCAGATTTGAGAAAAGAAGACTGAGGGGTGACCTCTTGGCAGTCCCCAACTTCCTCAAGAGGGGCAGCAGAGGGGGAAGTGCTGATCTCCTCTCTTCGGTTACCAGTGATAGGACACGAGGAAATGGAATGAAGCTGTGTCAGGGGAAGTTCGGATTGGACGTTACGAGAAGGCTCTTCACTGAGAGGATGGCTGCTCACTGGAACAGGCTCTCCAGGGAAGTGGTCATGGCACTAAGCCCGTCAGAGTTCTGACAAGGAGCTTCTGGACAACACTCTTAGTTACATGGTTTAGTCTTAGGCAGTACTGCAAGAAGCAGGGAGCTGGACTTGATGATTCTTGTGGGTTCCTTCCAACTTGAGGTGTTCCATGAGCACCACAGAGAAGTAGAAGACAAACATGATCATCCTAATAGTGATTGCCAGTTTCCCAACAAGGTAAGATTAGCTGTGTAGTTACATACAAGTGTATTTTGAAATATTTCAAGACATAACCAGAAAAAAATCTACTGTATGTCAAGAATCATTGTGTTCATACAAGTAAATCTGCTTGATCCAGAAAGACTGACAGTAACTTCCAAAGCAACCAGATCTACCAGCAAGACTGCAGAAAGTTTTGAGCATCATACCAGTTACAAGAGATCATCTACCAAACATTAACAACATTCACATTAACCGTGAATGGACCCATTGTAATTTTTCTGAAGAGTGGCTAGCTCAACCACAAAACACAACAGATTTATTGGTGCCCAACATGGGGCAACAGAGATTTTATCAGATTGCCTGAATAGTTCAAATTCCAGCTTGTTCAGTTAAGAAAGTGTTGGGCTGTTTACTCTGAGAGTCTCAAGAAGGGTCGGAAATTAAAACGGACAGATCACATCATGTTGTTGCTGAGTGCAATACTGTATCATGTCCTGTTAATGCTTTGCTTTCAGTTAAGTGCCACAATGCTGCCCTACCTGCCGCACATGTTTTGTTATTGTTTACTTATTGCTAGTGTCTATTTGCTGTATATCTGTTATGGGCGCTGGGTGTCCTTCTACAACACAGCGAGATATATTAACATTTTCTTGAAAAGGCACCATTAACATCTGTGTAGCCATAGACATTTATAAATACCTTACTGTACCTCACCTTTAATGCGTATTTTAAGTGCATAAGAGTAGATAAATAACAGTGGCAAAAACAACAAAACAACTCCACTTTGGGTTCACTCACAATCTTTCATTTACCTGCCTTCCAAGCAATGGAAGCACTTCTTTGATCAGAGTCTGCGTAGTGCTATCCTTATTTACTCGTAGAGAAACATACGCCATTCCCACCCTAAATAGAAAAAAAATAATCATTTTAGGACAATCATAAATCGATAATCCAGTAACTGAAAGATGCCCATAAGAAATCTGGGGAAGAACTGTTTATAAAGGCATGTAGCGATAGGATGAGGGGTAATGGTTTTAAACTAGAAAAAGGTAGATTTAGGTCGGATATTAGGAGAAAGTTCTTCAGTACGAGGGTGGTAGATCACTGGAACAGGTTGCCCAGAGAGGCGGTGGAGGCCTCATCCCTGGAGATACTCCAGGTCAGGCTTGATGTGTGGCAATTAAGGCACAGACTTCACTTAACAGTACAAGCAAAGACCTTTATTATCTCTCAAACTCCATATTTATGTGTTTCTTAACTGTCCACGCGCAGGCAAAGCGGTTACCATTGGTTCAAACCTTATGCTCGCGCAGCTGAACCCCCTCACAACTGGTGCAAGCAATGCAGTGCACAGCACACCACACCACACACTGACTTCAGTGTTTATCTCCCGCAACATTTTATACTCCACAAGCCTTCTTGGCTCAAGGACAGAGCGCTCACTCCTCAAGGTCGAAGTTGTAATCAAACTGGAATTCGAACTTGCCCATCCCCACATTGATGTGGCACTGAGCAACCTGAGCTGGTAACACTGTCCCTGCTCACTGCAGGACGGTTGGACAAGATGATCTTCAAAGGTCCCTTCCAACCCAATACATTCTATGATTCTGTGATTCAACCTATCCCGTGTGTAACTTTTTTACCTAAGTGGCAAATTTTCTAAAGGGATAGGTAGCAATTTTTAATAATTGAAGAAATTTGTTCACTGAGGCTCATGACAGATGCAGTATTAGCCCCACAGACAAGCAAATACTTTCATTTCAAGGCCATTGCAGTTGTAGCACTGCAAATTAATTTCTTCTAATACACAGAATTACCGACAAGTCTTTCATAAAATCTGGCAATATAGTTGCATTGGTAACATGATCAAATGATTGAATTTTATCCCACTGCTCTTAAGAAATTGATAGGTTAGCAGCCAGGCTTGTTTCCGCTGCTAAATATGCTTAAAATGTATATTGTCTCAGGAGTAAAAGTTAACAGATTTTTTTCTTTATTTTCTCCTTCTGTTCTCACATCAGAAGTTACACAGAGTTCTTTCTATTTAATATTTCCTCAAAAATAATCCAGCTTTCAAGAGGTATATGTATGTCATCATTTGTTAATAGATGCAGTTAAAGTAAAGTTGTATCTTCTTGCCCAAATGCACAATAACAGAACCACACAAGTTGCAGACTATGTTCCGTACATGTAAAGAAACCCACTAGCACATTTCCAGGCACAGAAATTAAAAATATGTATATTACTCATATATGTATATATGAGTATATCATGTATATTCAGAAAAATAAACAGAAGAATCCTGAAATACAGCAAGAGAAACTACATTCTCTGTTATACTTGTGCAACTTCAATGACTGAAACACACCAGGCTAGACTACAGAGGACAAATGCAGCTAAGCAGGATAACCTGGTGATAAAGAAAGAAAACACTCACTTTAGCCAGGCAGGATAAATTCTGATCACTTCTGCATCCTTTGGTTTGGCTCTGATGATCCAAGCTTCAGGAACAGATTCTCGGAATACTGAGCCCAAGTTGGTGTCCTCTGCAGCATTGTTCCTGTTGATAACATCATCAGACAGCAGTGCCTGCTGTGTAAACGTCTGGAGCTCATACTCCTGCTGGTCATCATTTATGTAGTATGCCCTCAAAGCAGCCTCCTGCAACACAGCAAGATAAATTAACATTTTCTTGAAAAGACAGTTAATATCTGTATAACCACAGACATTTAGAAATACCTTACTTCTGGAACCCAACTTTAAAGTGTGTTTTATGTGCAGAACAGTAGATAAATAGCAATGGCAAAACCAACAAAACAAGAGCAAAGTTCTGAAAACAGATTTTAGTGGAAGATACAAAAAGAAAAATTGAGATATCAATGCATTCGAACATGGCCCACAGTATTTTTGTCGATAGTCACTTTAACTCCATAGATAACATGTAAAAATCCAGCACCAATAAAGCTACACTCACTGCATGCAAAGTCTACTCCACAAGGAAAATGGTAACTGACACTTGACTGTGCCCTGCTCTGCATATTCAATATTCTTGTACTAAGGGGATGCTGAAAATTAGTGAGCTCTCAGCCACAAGACTGGCCTGACCCCACACACCTGTGCAGAGGAAAGGTAAGGGCTGTGCTTGGAAGATGCAAGCAGTCACAGGATTTTTACAGCCGTTACTACCCCATGCCTGCAGAACCTCTGCTAACACAGATGCTGCAGTGAATAGTGCCCAGTAAATCACTTATGAGAACTGGTATTAATCTGCCCTGGTGTTTTAAGCAGTAGACAGATACAATGTGCTTGAAAGGCACGTAGCGTTCCTAAATAAAAGTGTTTTCAGCACTGTCCACATTTTTGCTTGAAGATCTTTGACATGCAGAACTCTACAAACTATTTTCAAAACTCTTGTTGATTTTTATCTCAATATCAAGATAAAAATCTTATTGAGCTGTAGGTTTAAACTGTCAAAATTCTGATGTAATAAGTTATCCAGATTCTTGGATGCCAAGACTGAGTCTTTATGACTGAGTCCTCACCATGCCCTACTGTGCAACACCCTGTACCCAGCTCTGGGCTTCATTTCTGCCCAGCATGGGGCCTCTGCACAACTCAGTCAAATAAGATCTGCACAGAACATTTGATTTAGTACTGAGTCATGTTATCAGCCCAGAGGGAGCACTGGAAAAGCTTGGGAGTAGCTACAACGTGATCAATAATTCATTACTTCTGCAGCCAAAGAGTGGAGGTGGACGACATGCTTCAGTCTTCAAAGCTGATTAATTGAAGTGCAATAGCGGTGGCTGTTCAGGATAAATGTCAAACCAATAAATACCATAGAAGAGGAGCAAGATCTAAGGACTGCCCAGTACTGCTCACATCAGTATAATCAGATTTCAGTGTCACAGGGAAGGAGAATTACTGCTTAGCACATGATACACTCTGAGCCTCCTTATGCTATAGATATGTAGGCCACCACTTCTTCAGGTGCTCTAAAATGAGAGCACTAGATGAAGAAGTCAAATTACACTGTAATATTACAGCCCATTTTCAGATTTTGTTGATGCTGAGTTAAATTTGTAAAACTGTTAGCTTTTGACTACTGTAATACATAATCATATGCCCCTTTATCACGCTAGTTAGTATATTGACTTTCACCAGGTATCTTACCACAACTTCTTCATTTTTTGCAATCCTTGGAATTGAAATCAGTCGAAATTGATTGCGTTTCACTGCATCATTCCCATCAAATATCTTTAATGTTTGTTTACCTGAATGAAAACAATTATTGTATTTCAATAACACACCCTGAAATCAAAAAAGCTGCCTGAATAGGAAGCATATAACAGAACAGTTAAAAACATCTTTTAACCACTGAACTGTTTCTGCATCACAAGCTTTGAGGCTGAATCTTTTCATTTTTGTTTTGTTACTGTTCATTTAAAACAGGAGTACATTCATGGAGAAAAGGGGAAGAGTATTTCAGGTAATCATGGTTTTATCTTGGCTTTTGATATAACTCTTTACATGTAACTATACTGCTTCTGCTATCACTTCCTCATCCTCACTATTCAAGACTGCATTTATTATTGACCAGTTCAACAACTTGAAAACCAAGACAGACTGCCTTCACCTTCAAAACAGCTCCCAAAGCACTGCCATTTCTGAGAGCATACTTTCACAGAAAGACCTCAAAGTACCTGGTTAACCGTACAGTCAACAGGAGAAAATACAGGAACAAAAGAAAAACTAGAAGAACAAAGGTACAGCAAATGAAGAACAACAACCTTTTACTGTGTTTCATTTCACTAAAGCCTTATTATATGTATGCTCAAACCATGAAACACAGGTTGTTGCACAGACATGTCTGGAAGGGTGAAGAGTTAAGGATTTCAGGTTCACCTTTCACAAAGACTAGTTAAGACTCAGGCTGGTATGGCTCACTGTATCACAGGTTCTCTCTTATTTAAGTGACTATTTAAAGAGCAATAGAAAAGTGCAACCAAATTCTCATAGAACAGGCAGGTTTTGAGAGGGTTTAAAAACAAATGAACATTCTCAGTCTTAATATGTGTGTCCTTACTGCCTATGGAAAGGAATCAAGTTAATCAATCCAGACCAAAAGGAGATTCCAACAAGACAGACCTTGTGTCCTCTCCTGATCATGCTTTTATGAAGAGACGTGATGAGCTAGTTTTGTAGGTTCTTTCACTGTATTCCCCGGAAAGCCCATGCTTTACAACAGACATGACTATTCCTCATGGACAGAATTTGCCCATTTTATTCCAGTCTGTCATTTTTGTGTTCCTCCTCTGGACACCCACTCCAACAGCTCAATGTCTTTCCTGTGCTGAGGGCCCCAGAACTGGACGCAGTACTCCAGGTGGAATCTCAACGGAGCAGAGTAGAGGGGCAGAATCACTTCCCCCAACCTGCTGGCCACACTTCTTGTGATGCAACCCAAGATACAGTTGGTTTTCTGGGTTGCAAGTGCACAATGTGGGCTCACATTCCATTTTTCATCCACCAGCACCCCAAGTCCGTCTCCACAGAACTGCTCTCAATTCATCATCCCCCAGCCTGTACTGATACTGGGGATTACCTTGACCCAGGTGCAGGACCTTGCACTGGGCCTTGTTGAATCTCATGAGGTTCACATGGGACCGCTCCTTAATCCCATCAAGGTGCCTCTGGATGGCATTCCTTCCCTCAGTGAATCAACTGCACCACTCAGCTTGGCATCCACAAACTTCCTGAGGGTTCACTAAATAATCCCACTATCTGTCATTGATGAAGATAATGAATAGCATTGGTTCCAGTACAGATCCCTGAGGGACACCACTTCTTACTGGTTTTCACTTGGATGCTGATGTGAAAGCACAAATACTTTAAGTAGGAATCAAAAGAACTAAAACCCTAAATGAAAGTCAAATTGAAGAAGCAAAAATTATTGCCTTTCTAAACAGTATCTACAACATGACAGATCTTTGGGCTTCTAGTTTTGCAAGTTTACTTCTTGTTCCTGTCAAGAAGAATGAACTTTGGAAGCACAGCTCTAATTTCTTCTTTCCTATATAACTATTCAACTCAAGAACTCTTCTGAGAGTAATTAGCTGAAATCTGTTACAACATCAGTTTAAGAAAAATAATCACACAATTTTCACATGCAATATGAGAGTAAATTATTCTACTGGAGAACTGAGTCTGGAATATATGATATGATACATCGTGACTTTTCAAGTACTTTTTTTTTAATATGAAAAGTAGTATTCACAGGTGGATTTAGATTTCCAGTTTTCCAGTTATCAACTTAGTTATCGTTGTGTCTGTTTTCAATTTTTTTTATTGATAATATAAAGAACATTTAAGTATCATCAACTCTCACTTCTGAATTATCCTTGAAACTATTGCCATTGCATTGAGACTATAGCACACTTCAGAAACTGATCCACTCCTTTAAACCCTGCTAGATTATAATGTCAGAAAAAGTGAAATTCTTTTAGAAGCAAATTTCCATCAGAGTTATCTCCATGGTGACTTTAGCACAGACAAGTTTTAACCAAGAGAAACACTGTCCTGGGTGACCTTCTTTAGGGATAACAGAGCTGAGAAAACACAGCAAACATGGTTACTGACAGCACAGCCAATGTTCTGAGTACGAACTTTCATAACATTATAAAAATCTCTACTGTTTTCTCTAGCAATCCAGAGGATAGACAACCATCTGAGAATAAAAACATCCATCCAAGTTTTAGCACTTGTTTTCCTTCGAACTGCCTTTGTAGTCTGCTCCTCTTAGATACCAGCTGGTCCAAGAGAATCCCTAGCAATTTCAAATGGAAATCTTTTTTATGAGCTCTCCACTTCTTCAGACCAGCCAAATGCTGCAAGAAGTTGGCTTCACTCTAAAGATAAACTGGTTTGCAAAGAGGAGTTTAGATCTACAGACCAGTAGTAATGTCCGAGGTTGAAGTCTGTTCCTTAGCTAAATACACAGTATGTTCAGTCCTGCTTTCCTTAAAGTAATCTCATTATCTGTCACACAGAACAAGCTCACTTTATTAGTGAAAAATGATGTTTAACTTTGTTACTGTCCTCCTCACAGGGATTATTTTTACTGCAACCTGATGAAAGATGGCTTCCTTGCAAATGGGCTTCAGGGGACATATTAACAGAACAACAAACAGCTACTTATTTGACCACAACTAGTCATCCATAACATTTCCCAACTAATTCAAGTGCACAGCCAAGACATGAAAGCTAAGGGTTGTCTAACTAGCCTTGAAAAGAAGCTCAACTATAGTAAATTTTAAAGATAGACAAAGCTCTTTCTCCCTCCTGTTCCAATTTTTTAATATTAGAAAAAGATCCAATTATGAATTGAAATCTACATATCACTACTCAGTATAAAAAATATTGCTAATATGCAACAGATGCACACAACAATTTTTGGTATTTAAGGGAGTTACCGCCTGTTTTATAATATACATCTTTTATATCTTCCTGTTGGATCAGACTCCACAGTATCAGGACTTCCTCCTGAAAAACACAATACTTTTTTTCTTATCATGGGATACTGAGTTGAAAAAACCCTGTTCTTCATGCTTATGTTTTTCAAGGACAAAACAATTACAAAAAGGTCAACTTCAGGCATAATTTACGAAATGATGGAATTTTATTTTGGAGGCTAAGATACCAAGTTTCCTGGGAAAAGGACAAACAGCATTTGATGAGTCCAAAGTTTATGCCCTTTGACTTCCAAATCCCCACAGACACTTCTTCTGAAAAGACTTATGTGCAGCTTGTGGCAGAGATAGGAATATGATGTAGTCATGAATGTTTTTTGCCACTGAAGAAAGCTGAAGGCCTACACCAAACATATTGGTGGAATTTACTCTTAAAAGACCAAATTTAACAACACCGCTTCCCAAGAACCAACAAAACTTGTGCTATCCACATGCTTTCTGCTCTCCTCTAGTCACTGCTACTCCAGATTACAACAGTGTAGACTGGCAAATTTTGATTTATTTCGGTATTACCATTCACCACCTCCAAGGCAGCAATAAAGCAGGTAAGAATTGTGGGGTTTTTTCTCTTACTGCTCTTTAAGAGAGTCTTTCAGAATCCCAGATTCTTCCCTTCTCCAACTCTTCCTCTTCTAGGAGAGCCATTGAAGTGTGCACTTCTCTGAACTTGTTTTACTGAGCAGTTCAAATCCCCCAGGTTCCAAGACAGTTTTGAAGAACAAAGCTGTTTTGATAGCCATTCTCCCATATTGGTAGCCACCTCTTTACCCTTCTCCTCCAGAGTGGTTTTTAAAACTTTTTCAAGTGTCTGCCATATGTATCATCACTTGATCTAGTTTCACCTGCTTCTCCCTCTAGCTTTAGGGTTCCAAATCCATTTAAATAAATGTTTCAGAGGAACATGCTTAGTTATTTGTAACTGGTTTTAGCAGAGTACAATGACCCTTTTTATGAAGACTGAACATTTTCATAACTGTCTTTAAAAGAAAAATCCCTCGAATCCACAAATGCTGTCTTTGCTTGTTTCTGAAAACAGTTTGTTCCTGCTTGCAGAATTACAGTGAAGGTCTCTTCCACACTGTCAGCAGGTTTGGGACAAGACACAAGCAAGAAATAAGCCAATGACTTCGGTCAGTCTGATTTAAGAACATCTTATTTCCCTCACTCGGCACGTAAACAGCTACCTGAGCAGAGCACTGCCTGGCAAAAGAGGGGCTGTGGGAGCACATGCTGTGAAAAGTACATTTGCTGACAGCACCCCATTTCTATCCTTGGTCAGACTCCTCTCAAACCTCCTTCAGAGAGGGTTTTCTCTTGATGGCTGCATTTTGTCATGCAGAAGATAGGCACATGCTGAGGCAGACGGTTCCCATGCAGCCAGCGGGTGCTGAGAGACACAGGGCAGGGAGACTCCCAGGGCAAGGCAACTCCCAGGTCAGGGCTGTGTCCTTCACTCTTCATGTGTCCCTGTCTGACAAATGGGTTGCCCACACACATGGACAGAAAGTCTGTTAAGCCATCAGTACACCTCCTGAAATGTGTCTATACACATTTCCAGTGGGCTGCTATGGGTAAACTGTATCCAAGCATCAAGACTAGCAGAATGCTAAAGCAAAGAGAGTGCTAATCACAGAAACAACCCAAAAAAGCAGGGATCTTTATGTCACTCTTAAGGATCTATTGTTAAATTTTTAATCTGGTAAGTCTTGACACAAGGACCCCTAAGGCAGACAATAAATTAACACTAGCTAGTAACATTTGCAAATACCTCTCCATAGCCTTCTGGCAATGATGCTACAAGACTACAGGAAGTTTTTTTCCGATCTTATTTTTCATAAAATCTCTTCACATTTTCAGGAAGTACTTAAGAAGAAGTGCTTGCCTTCCCTAAAAGAGACATCTAGAACATTTTGACTACCAACTGTTATGAGACATCAAGGATGAGGTGGGAAGGCATTCAGGGAACACCACAGTCAGACTGAAAGGGAACCAAGCCAAAGGGGCAGCAACACAGGAGTAAATGTTATGCTAGGGGAAGGAAGAGAACTGGGAGAGATGAGTTGGGGTACAGCACAACACACAACTTAGTGAGAAGTGAGACCAATAGTGAACAATATCAAGTATCAGAAAAGGCACATGAAGGGGGTTGAGATAAGAAGAGAAAAGGAAGATATGCACAATGGTGGAAGTGAAGCAAAATAAAAGTAATGTGTGATTTTTCAGAACACTCATTTTTCTTTTCCCATCAATTTTCTAAGAACTTTAGGCAAAAAAAAAAGTGCCAATCATATTTATCAATTTGAAATTTCAGTTTTTACAACAATCTATGCAGCTACTTTAGGCAACAAGTACCATGTTTGTCTAGTTACTAATATGGGTATAGGGGGCAGGATGCCCTTAAATTGTGATTGGCTTCATCTTCTGAAAAGTAAGAATTTGGCTAATACCAACCCTAGAAAACTCCACACACATAAGAAATTAACTGCATAAGAAACAACCAGCCTGGTTCATACTTTTTTCCTGCAACGTGCCCAAGCAAAAAAAAAGACTCAAACAAATCACTTGGTGTTTTCAGTAAGATTTGGATCCAGCTATCTTAAAAGAAAAAGGCTTCAAAAAGACATGCTGTCTGCCCTTTAATTTGTTTCTTATCTGTGGACTGTTAACACCGTGCTTTTTTTCTTCAACTACCAAGTTCAGAGAAATTATCTATTTGTCAGAGTAATTAACAGATTGTCACTTATGCCAGTCTACTAGTGAAAAATAGTGGTGAGATTATTTTCCAGACCCTGGATAAACGAGTTGGACCAAAACTTTGGATCTCAAATTGATACCTAGCATTAGAAAAATAGCCATTTAATTTTTCTTGCAAAGCAAAGCAAGTTAAGATTATGTTAATAAAGACTGGAATGGGTGACTATTCACTTACTAAAATTCTGCTTACTTGAATCGGTTGAAATTTGGACATCTTTTGCTGATCCCTGTGTTGATCCATCAACATCGTCATCTTCATCTGTGAAAACAGAAACATTTTAAGAATGGATTCTTGTTAATTTGAACTAGGGAAAAAAAAGTGTTAGAGTGTTTGTCATTTAAGAATGGTTTCCATCAAAGGTAACACAAAAGAATCCAATCAGAAAAGCACACTTTCTTCTTCTGCCTACTTTATTATATTATAATAATCCATACTATAAAAACACCATTAAAAAAACAAACCTGCATTGTAATATAACTGCACTGAAGGGATATCTGAAGTCTTCCTACCATTACCTTTAATATTGCAACTACTGCATTTCATCCCTTTCTCAAGCTGCAATGTTTGCCTATGATCGAAGTACATATGGTTTTTATTAAGTTTAAAATCATGAAATAAGTCCAGGAATCACAGCAACAGCTTTCCAGTCAGAAGTATAGGTATTATAGAAATAACTTTCATAACTGAAAAATAGATTAGCTGACACCCAAGGAGAAAGAAATTACTGCACTCCAGAAGAGAATTTTGACAGTAGCTCACTATTACTGAAAGCTAGGAGCTAACACACCAGATAGTAACACAGCCTGTAAAATCACACATAAAATACTGAGAAAATATTAAAATAAAAGATACTAACATTAACACTTGCTTCTGTGAAGATAACATCCTGACTGCTTTCTCATTTCTGATACTCGCATCCATACAGGAAGACTGGTGCAAATCCAAACATGATAAATTTTATTTCTCTCAGTGTAGCAGTAGCTACAACATAGCCTAACCCAGTGTGCTGATCGCATAATGGTATTCTTTTTCCCACTCACTGAAATTCCCAGTCAGTCTTGATCGGGATGCAGACAATGCTCCCAAAAGATATAAACCTGGCAACATCTCTATAAAAACTGCCTTGCAGTTGAGGGAGAAAGCAGGAAATCAAAGCACAAAACAAGAGAGAAAAAATCAAATCAAATCAGTAAAGACCTATCTTCAGAGCAAAAGAGGTATGAGGGAAGCCAGAATCCTAACGCAGGAAAACCTTCCAAGAAGCAGAATCACAGCACGTCAAGAACGGCGCTTAGGCAGAGTCCTGAACTGGAGAAAAGGTAACTTACTGAATATTTGGGTAATGCTTCAACTGACTACAAGTGAGACCAACAATAATGTTTCTGGTTTGAAGTTTTTAAAATATAAAAGCGTTGAAATATTTGCTGTTATAGTTGACAGAAAAACAAAGTTTCAGACTGGGGAGGAATGTCGACAGTATGGTCTTGAAACCCTGAAATAAATGGAAGCTGAATGCCTTCTAGACTTTCACTTCAGACAAAAACAAATTTAAAAAATAATAAGGAAATACAACAATTAGAAATGAAAAAAAATTCCTGATTGCTCCCAACCCTTCCCTTTTTCTAAGTTTAGATGGGAAGAAACTGACATCTTTCTTTTATTACTCTTTCTCCTTCAGTCTGGATAGTAGGGAAATCTACACTAACAGCATCTTTAAACTATTCCAATTATGTTCAATGACTTATTTTGAAATACACTAAGACAGGAGTCAGTTAGAGGAAGAGGAGATAACTGCTCTACCATTGCTTCCCCTGGTAGTCCAAGAGTTTTCAAAAGCCACTTTCAGCACATAGATGTTCACTAAATCTTGGCCATGAAGCTTAGCATTTACTCAGTGGCAAAAGCCAGTCCAGACAAATGCACTCCAGTAGGAAAATGATGCTGTGCTCATTCTTTGTCTAGAACAAGTCATCTGGCACCTCCCAACCCCCAGCTTGGGAACAGCTGTGACTGCAGTAGTTGACACACCAAGATTTCTTTGGTGCCACAGACCAGTCTTTTCACAGTCCTCTGAGCTATGTCCTTTACCAGCTGTGGCAATGGAAGAGCACCCTCTGTGCATGCTGTGGTGTGAGAACTTCTGAGCAAGCACATCTGCACAACACGTCCCACAGAAATGAGGATAGAAGTGCTAATTATCCTCCAACAAAGCTGAAATGCTTCTTACTCCCTGGAAACATCTCTAATGTGCACCACATCTTTGCCAAGATCTGCCATCCAGAGCAGCAGCCCCCACAGCTTCTCTGTGGTCAGAGGAGATTCAAGCCCATCCTGAAGAGTGCCAGGGTGCTGCTGGACTCATGACAAGTCATGGTAACTTTCAGCATATGCCAGGAGCTAGTGGGTTTTTGAAAGAAAATGCAGGTCTGTTCTGTGAACATGGCTAACAACAACTACCAGCCCAGAGCACTGAGCAGGTTGAGATGAGAATTAGTTTAAGGCAATTCCCAGCTCTGCTTTTAAGGAAGAATCTGGACAGAGAGGAACACCTGTGTACCAATGTTATTCAGTGCCTCTGGCATGGACCTGCAGAGAGCAGATCTCCAGTGGACAACTGAGAAAAGCCAAACTCCAGCAACAGGTCTTAAAGCAAGCCTCAACACGATGTTCAAATTAAGTTACTGAGTATTTCCCCTTCCCCATGCATATATTACTGACCACCAGCTACTGACTGGTCTGCGTTGCAGTCTCTTAATTCAAAGTACAAGATATACATTTTAATTAAAGGATAGCAAAAAACATTATTACTTAAAAGAAAACTGAGTATGTGTAACACTCATTGACTTAGTGTGTAGCCTAAGCCCTGAAATAGAAAAGCTTCTCTTGCATCATGTAAAATACTGGAGGAAGAGACTAGAATGCGCAGCTTTAACCCTGGATTCTTTCACTCAAGGTGCTCCATATTCAATTTTTACTTAGAGGTGATTTAAAAATTAAAAAAAGAAAAAGTTTAAGTCTGACATATTAAAAGAACAGATCACCGTTTAAAAGACACACGGTTAACATCAGAAAAGTCACACTTGAACAGGCTATTTAAAAAGTTTGTGATTAATTTCTGTTAAGAATAACACAAGTTTATCTTCACTTAAGCCTTTGGGACACTTGTCTATCTAACTGATAGACTTTGGGTCTATCTAACAATAGACCTTAATCAAGATTCATAATGAGTCTTCCAGCAAAATCAAGATCATCCAGATTGTTTATTTCTGATATTTTGTATGTCGGAAGCATTAAAAACTCAGTGACTTTCAAGTATGTGCTGTACTTCACCTTCTACTACCAATGAGCAAATTCGTTAAAAAGAAAAATAACTCACTGGAAAAAACAGGCCAATCAACAAAAGCACCATAAGACTTCCTCTCCCTCCTCACCATTTTATAGGTCACTTCAGTATATCATGGCAGTTTATGCAGTGGCGAGACTCCTGCTACAGCTTTTGCATATGGGAATGCATGCGTCCTGCTAGCGACCAACTGCCTTCACCAAAACCAAACCTACATGTTCAAAGCAGAAAGTTCAAGAACAACCTGTCAGGTTGAGAAAAATGCAGTTGCAAATACTCAACTTTCATGAGCTATATTTTTGCCTACCTTTTATTTGCTTTCCTTTTGTATTCAAGTACTAAAAGAAAAGCTTTACAAGAACATAATCACAGAATCACAGAAAGGCAGGGGTCGGCAGGGTCCTCGAAAGATCATCCAGTCCAACCCCCCTGTCAGAGTAGGATCACCTAGACAAGGTCACACAGGAATGTGTCCAGGCAGGTCTTGAATGTCCCCAGAGAAGGAGACTCCACAGCCTCTCTGGGCAGTCTGTTCAGTGCTCTGGCACCCTCACAGTAAAAAAGTTTTTTCCTTATGTTTAAGTTGAACCACTTGTGTACTGGTGTGTGACCACAATAATAATCAAAATATAAATTAGAAAGTACTTCAGCAGCTTAAAAAAAAAAATCTCATTCCTGAAAAGCTGTATAACAAATGTATACTCTAGATGGCAGCAGAACATTACTCTGCGAAATAGATGACTTGCTTTCAGCACAGAACTCTTAAAAGGGCAGATGCTTAATCAAAGAGGCAAATAAAAATATCTGTATACATGATATGTCAAATGAAAACCAACATGTATATCAGCAAGTGTTTGTAGCAATGATAAAACTAATCTGCTAAGCAAATTTTTGGATTTTAGGTTTAAAGAACAGTTTTACTGTACCAGTAAACAGAAGTTTCAGGATTCTGCACAGTTAGCATGTAAAAATCTCTATCCTATCTCAGGAAAAGCAAGAAGTTACAGTACTGGCACAAAAGCTAGGGAAAATGAGCAATCATATGCTCCAGTGAATTACAACACTAGGTCAAAACATGCTCATCAATTAGTTACATTAAACTTAAGTTGTTTTTACCTGATTCTGTTTGCAAATTTTCTGATATTCGAAAACAATGCAGTTTGCTGAAGTTGCGAGAAAATAACTGCACAGAGCTTGGAGGAAGAATCATACTCCTTAATCTTCCGAAAGTACATTCTGGTGTGACAACTATGTAACATGCAGCATGAGCCTATAAAGAGAAGCATCAATTAAGAACTCAGTGAGACACAAAGAAAGCAAATCTCTTTGTAACAAAATATGCACTGGAACTGCAAAACTCAGGCTAGCACATATATTGGCCTTCTGTAAATCACTTTAATGAAATGATTGACCCATTTTTCACCCCAGATTTTTAACATGTTCCGCTCTGTTTTTATATAACCAATAAATAGAAGTGTTAACATGTAAAGAAACTCAAAGGTGTCAGACCTTGGATCTTCCATTCCATACAGATATCTACTGGGGGTAGGTGGGAAAGATAGGCAGGTTATACTGAGTAGCTTAAAAATAGCAGTATCCTCTTACACAGCTGAACCCACTTGCAAATTCAGATATAACACTGTTTGGAGTTCTGTTCCAAAACATGACTAGCTAGTTTCTGCCTTTATACCTGTGTGAGATCTTCTGCCATTACTGAATACACATACCCGTGTGTATGTTGCCACACAGCAAGTTACATTTGTTAGACTGTTCTCAAAGAGTGCCCCTCCCACCTCAGAAATTATGAACCAGATTAAAAATACAAAACACAGAATATTTTTTAAAAAATTGAAATCATACCTGAAATACTGAATAACCTCAGAGGTTAATTTTAAATTACTATTACATAGAGTACCTCATATTGCATTAACTGGAAAACTAATGATTTATTACATATACCTTGCAGTTCCCACTGCATCTGGTCCTACTTTGCACTTTCATCATATTTCAATAAGAGGTAGCATTAAGTGGACAGATCAATTGCTATCTACACAGCAGACTGTGTATCAGTATGTGAAAAGCTGTGGCTTTCACGAGGATTACTGAAGGGTACCAGCACATTGCACAGGAATTAAATATGCGTCACGTGAATGGAAAAACACAGAAATCAATATTGAAAGCTTAAAAAAACCCCCCAACCTAACCACAAAGCTTAAGAACTTTCTTCAATGAAAGAGGAATAAGAATATTAGAATGGTAAGTATTTGACCTTGCATAATTCATGTGATTTGAAATAAATTCCATTTTCACACAGAAAAAGTAACCGCAGGCTTCTAAGCAGAAATCTATAATGATGAGTCCCTGTTAAATTTAAATTCTACTGTATTTACACTGAGTTTTACTGTGGTTTTGAGAATTTTTCATTTTAAACACTAATGGTGGGGGGAAGTGTAAATGAAGTGTACAAATAAAGTATACTTATGTAAAGTGTTCAGATAAGCATGGGCATATATATATGGTTCTCACAAATACATACCAGGATGCCACACCATTCACATCTCATGCCAGACAGCACCTCAGAAGAGCCACAGGTTTTTTTACAAACTTCGCAACGAGCACTTGAAGAAAGGTTTCCCTCCCTCCAGTGGTGGTGATAAGTAGCCTGGGGGAACACATCACGACTTAGCATTACATGAAACAGAGAAGCATCTACAAAGTAATTTTGAAATCAGCAATTCAGAAAGAGCAACACAGACTAGGACATTAAGTATTTTCTTGCTATAAATATAAGCGTGAACAATATTACATTTCACTTAAAGAAGATTATCAAACTATCAAAAAATTCATCACATAGTGATTTTTCTTCACAGTCCACCAAAACCAATATTCTTTAAAAAAAAACCCCAAAAGATCAATATTATGCATGTATTTAACAGTGAGAAGCTGGGCGGTCTTGCCTCAGACAGACTGCAGGAAGCCTGAGGAACAAGATAATATTTGTCCGAGATGCAATGCAGCCAACAGGTCAACATACAGAACAAGAGTCCCATGCCAGCTTCCACAATGCAAAGTTTTAGAGAAGATGCTTGATGGTTGGTTGGTTGTTTTTTTTTTCTTTTAATTAGGACCTTGTATACATTGCACAGACTTTTTCAGTATGGCTTCAATAAGCATCGTGAATATGTCAGAATTTAAGCTCATCTTGCTATCTGAGATACATTCTGAAGCCACACATTTCCTTTGCCTGCCAATGAGCAACAGAAGTGCTTTGAAAGTTGGCAGCATGAGAAAGTAAAGGCCAGGACTCCTCCCCCTCCTCTGGCCCATGTTTTCACACCAAAAATGTGTGAACGTTTTCTGCTTCAGAGGCATCCGCACTTACGTGGTCCTGATGCCCATCCTGGTGACACTGTCGGCAATCACTGCAAGCAAACAGGATACAGTCTGTGTGCACGTGTAGCTCACAAACTAAAAGCATGAAAACAAGAAAACTTCTTTAAGCTGGAAACCCTGGAGTTTTGCAGCTCCTCCCTCCTTCCCTCTATCCCTTCACTACCATTTCGCACCATACTTTACTTCCTTCATGTTTTTTTCTGTTCTGCAAAGATAGGCAATAAAATAAGTTTATCAGCTTTGTCCTACGTGTTGCTCCATTTCCTTTGTGTTAAACTGATGCTGCAAGTACAAGGAAAGGCTGAGCTAATTTTGCTCATGAGCACTTGCCGTATTTCCTTCAATACAGCAAGCTAAATTTGTAACAACTGTTTGACTTATTACAGCTTTGTCTCAGTTTCACAGGAACTGCTGCCTACTGCCATGTAATCATGCCTGAAAGCCTACTTTAAGTTACTCAAACCAAAAAAAGCTTACTGTTAGAAGCATTAGCAGAAAGTTCTTCTGTATTTTAATACTACCAAGTCTTGAGCGTAAAGTAATGGTCTTCCTGAAGCAACACTCCACTCCTCTTACAAACCCTTTTCCAAATCCTATTGCAGAGCAAGCAGGTACTTCATGAATGGGTTCACTGTTCTACTGGACAGCCCCTCTCCCCAGCCCTGGAGCTGTCAGCACAAGAAAACAAGAGATGAGGTGCGTCCAAGTCCCTGGTTCCAGCGAAACAGGGGGTACTGACACTGAAACAGCAGCCAGGCAGGACCACTGTCTCCCTCATGGTCTCATGGGAGATGCGGCCAAGGTCAGATCAGCCGCCACGTGGCATGCTTGCACCAGCACGGACTTGCTGGTGTTTGCAAAGTGATAGGACACACATTGAAGTCCAAACATGCAAAATGACTGGAGGACGTCATTCTCAGGGAGACTGCAACAGCCAGAAAGGGTGTTTTATTCAGGAAATTAATCCTTTATACTGTCAGATCACGCTCAATGGATTTAGATTTAAACGTGACTGGAGTAAACTGGTATGTTAATCTCAGAGAACATTTGTCCAAGCTACGTCTGCATAGAGTAAATAATAATTTCATTTTCAGGAAGTTAATAATTTTTTCAGTAGTAAGTAGTAATCATTTTTTCAAGTAAGCTTAACATTATCTTCCAAAATACTTGTTAGATACTGTACCTGGAAGAAGTTTTAATGAAGCCTATAAAGTTTTAGGCAAGTTTGGTTTTGGATAAAATACCTTCATTATTTAAAAGCTGACTTGAAGTATCAGATGCGAAAGAAAAGAGAATCTGTAAAAAAACCCAACAGCTAAAACACTATGCTACAAAGGATCAGTCATTTAAAAAACCCCAAAACTAAAATATCCCAATACCTAGCTTCATCACTATGAGAGTTCGGAAAGTTCTCTATGGACCTCATAGATAAAGATGGATGAAGAAGATCCTCCTCTAGCTGCTTTTCAAAGACTTGTGTATACAGGTACTCTTGGGAGGGCATCTGATTTTTCATGGAATAAATGAAAGTAAGAGGCAAGCATAAAATTCTTCAAATATTTTTTTCCGTTCTGCTCAAACAGGTTATTGCTCCAAGCACATCACACAAATCTGAAGACTGTAACCTGAGGATTGGAAGGTGGCAACTGCACATTGGCCACATTATCTGAAACTATCCTGAAAACAGTATTAAATTACATAGAGAATAATACATTATTTTGAAATCACTCTCTGGGCTCCAGAAAAGGTGATCAGCACTAATGCTGCCTTATTCTAACCCTGCAGAAGACCACCACACCAAGGCAAAGCCTCTTTTAACAGGGCTTACTAAGTCAACCACAAGCTTTCACATGCAGCTCCCATGCTGTGTTTTCATGAAGCTCAAGAACTTTTATATCAGGTGAGACACAATCCCTCTGCACACATTTTTCCATATTAATAGATATAACAGGAATATTTTACATTTTTGCTAATTCAGCTACCAGGCAAGCTAGATGCTTTTAGACATCCCCTCACTAATGCTAAAAGTTTCTGTCAACCAAATTACAGCTTCAAGGAATTAAAACAAGCATTGGGTTTTTGATAGTTAATTCTGCTAACACAGGCGCACACAGCCCTTTGCCATACCTTACAATAACACAGAGCAGTTTTTTTCCCTTGGTTTAATTCACACCTGCTGCTTTTAACACCAACTCCAACTCAGAATAAGAAAACGTGTGCACATGAAGGGCAGGAGTGTCACAGGAGTTAAACCCCTAACATAGCTACCCCACTGACAGGGAAGATGAAGCTTTTACTACATAAAGATCAAGTCAAATCAGAGGTCCTAAAACAAGAAGTTTCATCTTTATCAGTCCATACGTAACCTACACAATTCTTTAACTCACAACAGAATGACCATTTTCTGTTCAAGCTAGTAATGAAAATGCTGTGTATTCTTTCATAATTGCCAAAAAAACCAAGTTGGTTAATTTCAGATACATAAACTTGGCAGAAAAACCTTTAAAATGTTAACTGCCTTCCTCCCCAGCAAATTTGCTGCTCCTAGTTGATGCTTAATAAGAAACTTTTTTAAGGGATCCAACACAAAAAATGTTTGGGTTACTCTTTTTCTTCTTTTTCTCTTTCCACTCCTTCTCGGAAAGAAAAGGGAGAGCAACTCTCTCCATCATGAGTACAAATTCAACTGTTACCAGTGAATTCCACAGCAAAAGCGGCTATCAAAAGCAATTAGTGATCGTCAGCAGAATTTGGAGTCCAAATACTGTAATTTTTGCCAATGAAGTGTATGTACTTATGTCATCAGGAGTTAATATACATGCACAATAATTTCTGAGAACAGGTGCCCCACCATGCACCCACACCATTTAGTACTTGCCCGAAAATTTTCAATTTCCTTTCATTTTATTGCAAGATATGAAAAGTCCAAACCAAGTTACTTAAATTACTTTAAAAGTACATAAAGTGATGTATGTCGTTTGCTTAGAAAAGGTAAATTTATCTTAACCCTCTTTTCTATCTTAATTACAGCAAAGATTCCAGGAGAAGTTCATTAAATTTCAGTATCAGAAGAGAACAACATAACCAACAGTAGACTTGTGCTATTAAGCTAGGTCATTAGAAGCAAACAGAAAAAGCAAGAAACTCCAACATTTCTATCTGAAATTAAAAGCTTTACAGCTGAAAACAGTTGATTTCTAAAACAAATTTTGAAATTATGTTTGAAGTGAAAAGGAAGCATCTTGTGCATTTTATGAACCTCAACTGCCCTTTTTAAGGTACATTTTGGAAAAGTATCAGAGAAACAAGTTGTAGACTTATCAGTATTCAGAAAATGGGATAGCAAACAAGTAACACTACACAAAACAAGTAAATTTGTTAATCCATGCAAGGAACACAATTCAGAACCTTCACTGAACTAGGAAAAAAGAAGTCCGGGCATTTGCAATACCTAAATATAACAAGCAATTTCACATGTTTTTCGCTTAAGAATACTTAAATGGAAACATCTGAAAAAACAAATACTGCCTTGCAATGGGTACATTAATACTGTAGAATTAAGAAAGTAAGAATATGAATGCAAAATTTAGAAAGCGTTAACAAAAATAGATCACTAAACTAAAGTTATTTTCAGGTGTTAAGAAGACATAGCTAGCAAAAACCTTTTTTTTTTCAAACTCTGTATGTTTATCTCATGCCACACATGTTCTGAGGTATCTGCAGCTCTTTGACTATCTCACCAATTCATCCAGCGCACATGGTAACTATATTAAGTGACAGATTCCCACTAGTCAAAGGAATATAGTTTAGATTTGTTATGCAATTTACCAGACAAAAGAAGAATCAAAAACACTGCACCACTGACTGACCAAAGGGAAATACTTCCCCTACACATACAGACAGGTAACGGTATTAAAACATAGAATCACAGCATGGTTTGGGTTGGAAGGGACTCTAAAGCTCATCCAGTCCACCCCCTGCCATGGGCAGGGACACCTCCCACCACACCAGGTTGCCCAAAGCCCTGTCCAACCTGGCCTTGAACACTTCCAGGGAGGGGGCATCCACAACTTCCCTGGGCAACCTGTGCCAGTGTCTCACTGCCCTCACAGTAAAGAATTTCTTCCTAATACCTAGTCTAAATCTCCCCTCTTCCAGTTTAAAACCAGCCTCCCCTCATTCTATTGCTACCTGCCCCTGTAAAAAGTCCCTCCCCAGCTTTTCTATAGGACCCCTTAAGGAACTGGAATGCCACAATAAGGTGTCCCTCCAGAGCCTTCTTTTCTCCAGGCAATAATAACAACAACAACAACAACAACAACAACAAAACAATAATAATACGTACGACGTTATCTTTAGCATAATAGCAATTTTGAAAGCATCTCAAATCCCTACAGAATTAGTTCTCCTCAGCAGACTATTTTTTTTAAACAGGTAACAGGTAGCATTCCTTTAAAATACTAAATTCCATTCAACCTCACAACATCAACTGAACAACAACTACTAGACATTCAAGACAGGGGAGACAAGGGAGAATTACAGATTTGCCGCATGTCAAAATCTGTCAAATACTCATGCCAACATGTATTTCAAGCAAAAATTCTGGCGTTTGGGTGATTTCTTTAATTACCGTTTTTTCAGAGAATCCATGTCAGAACACTCAGAGCAGTACTATTTTGACAAAAAATATTTTCAAATATCTTTCCATTGAACGTACCTCATCCTGATTACAAGCAACAGATATCTGAAACCAGTAACACATAAAAGTTATATTCCATTCTATTGTAGAAAGAGAGAGGTTTTAGAAACATGAATACCTGATGATTCCCATATCAAAAGCTTCCACTGGAAACAAAAATAAATTACCTCAAGAGGAAAAGTCTTTCTTTTGCCATAATAGCTTCTCATTTTTTGCACATCTCAGGCATGGGCTCATTGCACACCATCAACACCACAGACTTGCTCAGAGTAAATAGGAGGAAAGATGAAAGAATATACACATTTGACAAAGTCTGTGGTTTATTGAAAGTTATTGATCTATTATTCCCTCATTTAAAGTACACATTTCCACAATCAATGAGTGGATGATAAACCCAAACATCTCTCAAACACAGTAAGCGCATACGTGTGCATGTGTATATACACGCACACCCTCAAGGTATGCAGTGTAAGCAAAGTGTACATTACTGGATAACACACAGCTATACAAGTAGAGTTTTTTAAGTTACCTTCACATCGAAAGGCAGGAGACTCTAGGGACTTTCTGCACACAGTGCAAAACTTTCTTTTGTAATGTCCTGGAGGCCCAAAACAGTGTGCAACTGGAACCTGCCAGTGAAGAATGCATAAGACATCATCAGCCACAGCTTTCAAAGTGCCAGTTACAATTCACAGAGACTGCTTTATTGTACAAGACAGGACAGCAAATACAACAGAAACTTAACAAAGTCTGAGAACAAATATATAAGCAATAAATCAGATTGGATTTTTAAAAATCATACTAAAAATATATCTTTGAAATACTTGATTTTAAATAATTACTTTTTAAAAAGTATTTTTTAACATTATTGGGTTTTAACATGTAATGTATATATTTTAAAGCACTGGTCAGCTTGAATCATAATGCCATGAATACAAAGCTTTCCTTTGGGTTCAGTGCCATGCGTCTTACCTGGAATCGTAGTTCCTCACCTAAGTATTCTTTATTGAATCAAGGATGATTAAAGAGTAACAGTTGTCCATGTACATAAAATAACCTAAAGACACACTCAAGGCAGTTTTTGAAAGCTCAGTGCTGCCACAGTCCAGAACTCTCCACGTGCCTTTCACGTCCCCTCTGAATACAGCCCAGCCAAGGGGCTCATCAGCACAAAGGCTTTCATCTCCCCTTGCCCTCCCAAAGCTTCAAAGCCTGGACGGTATAGAGATGCAGCTCCTGAAGTGCATCCAGACTAAGGTTCCTGC